>NW_013666460.1:282862-295108 GCF_000517525.1 Limulus polyphemus
TTAAATGTATTACAGAAGAGGAGATGTTGAAGGTGGGGGATGTGAAGCTTCTTAAAGAATGAAGAACACATGGTGCCTATCAATCATTAATAAATGCTATTATAATTGGAGTCAGGTGCAGAATTAAGAATTTTATGAGACAAAACCCAGGTAGATTCGAGGTTTTGGCACAAATGGTCAGTTAACCTATTCTTTCTTCTTCTTTCTTTTTTTATAATCTGCAGAACTTATGTCCCACAGTGATTGTCTTTAATGAAAGTCTCCAATAAACTTAATAACTGATTGACTGACCACTCAATATTATGAAAGTGTCAATTGCAAAGAAGAAGAAGTACATAGTAAAAAAACTGTGTGTGTGTGATGTAAGGGCTCTATATATCATCACCAGAGCAAAAACATAAACAACAATATACATTTACTGGGAAAATAATTTCAACATGCTAGAGAAATACAAAACTATTGTATTAAAGCATTGGTAAGCAAAAATTCTGGCATAGTGTAAATTTTTATTTTCTGTCAAAATCTCCTCTTATATTATGTACGTCAGGTTTTTATAATATGTATGGGCAGGATTCTTTAGAGTAGGTGTCTATGACTAGTTGGCGATAAATATCAACAATAAACAAATAGCACACAAAACACTTGTTTTAAAATAATAGATTAAAACAAATCAAATGTATATACAAATGTTTGCTACACAGTTAATTACCACAATTGTATCCAGAGTTTGAAATAATTGTCTCTTTTTGTCAAAGTCAATACAGACTGGTTCAGTTACTTTATAACGCAATTGACAAGACAAAATTTTCTCCTCTGCTCTGTTGTTACAACACAAGGCTGTGACACTCATTTTAAAATCACTACTATAACTGTTGGTTATAACAGTTGTATCCAGAGCTTTAAATAATTGTGTACTTTTCGTCAAAGTCCACACAGATTTATTCAATAACTTTATAACACAATAGACAAAGCCATTTATTCTCTGTTGTTTCAATACAAGCTGTGATACTTTCACTTTAGAAATCGCAACTATATGCTCTTTATGGCTAAACTCACAAGCACACAGTCTAGCTTCACTTTACTTTTACTAACTTACTTACCTGCAATAACTTGGTCGTTTATATATATATATATATATATTGTCCGACTGAGGCCTAGAACTTTCTACGATTTACGAGACGTAATGATGTAACAATACTCACTTAAAACAATGAGAATACTTTTCAAGATTCGAGTAACATAACGTCAATTCACAATAATTGAACTACACAACAAATGATTCGTAAACAGTTATGTAAGCAAACTTTACTTACTTACTTTAACACTTGCAGAATATAAACTAAATAATACTCTAGTATTAAACTTAAATGAAACATTCGTGTATATCTAACACTGTGTCACTTACCAGATCACTCTTAAAAGGAAATCAATGCACCTGAAAATACCACTGAATCCTTCCACCACATTAATAAAATGTCATCAGAAGACAAAAAGCTGACTCAACAGGTGTTAGACCTAGGAATGAATCTGTTAAGAGGAAGTCATAAGGCAAAATCAAACCAATTCAGATTTAACCAAGAGCAAAGACAAACCATGAACAAACCACACAAGATCCAATGGTAATATGATAACATAAATAACTGGCTCTAATTTGTTTTCATCTTAGTATCACTTTATTCTTAGTTATCTCGCAGGACATTATTTTCTATATAGGTTTTATTTCATATGTGTTCGGCTTTCTGGCTTTTCACATGATGATGTTTTTCTACTGTTTTGAATTTGAAGCAGAATTCTGTACAGTTTGTTTGTAATTAAGCACAAAGCTACACAATGAGCTATATGTGCTCTGTCCACCACGGGTATCGTGAGTTAGATATACTGCCATGACACGGGGGCGAATTCTGTACATAAATGAAAACTAGAATCAAGCATGGTAACCTGTTTCTAGGGTGGAGGCTACATTTAAATGGGGGGGGGGGTAGGCTTGAAATTACTCATCTGTTTATCTAGAGCATCAAAAAATCATCTATATTTGAAATCATGCGTATACACTCTATATTTTAACGTAAAAGAGGAGTAATTCTGTGTAGAATGGAAAGGTGACTAACTTAAAAAAAAGCTTTGTCAGTTATGATAAACCAGCATCAAGTAATACAAATTTTCAGGTAGTACAAGGGATGGTATAAAAAGAAAGGTGGAGCATTTTCATCATGGTAATCCCCCATACACAAAGCTTTGTATCACTTTAGAAACCATCATCTGAAACATTGTCATCACAGACTCCCCAGTCTATTTCAAATCCAATTTATATTGTTACATGATGAGATTCAAATATCATTCCAAATGTCGTACAGGTAATTAACAATGAGTTAGTTTCTGTTGTTCAATGTATTTTGTTTTGTCTTATAGTAAGCTTATTTCAATGTAGAATTTCTCAAAAATTTATTCTAGATATATGAAGTTTCCACATATCATGTCGAAAAAGTTGAGTTTCTGGAAAATTATGATGCTATAGATTTTAAGTGATGCTTTGTCAGACTGGAACAGATTTCTACAGATTCAATAGTTAAGATTTTATATATATATATTACAGATTTAGCAGTCTTCAACTCGTATAATTCTCCTGAAAAAGTGATTGTCCTTAGTGTTGAAACAAATACACACACTGTGTTTACACATACAACTAGTATCTGTTATGCCCAAATTCAGTTCGTTTCAGAGAAATTTAGAATTATATAGTAATATTTGGTGGCGGGGTCTCTTGTTATGTGGTGGGCCTATCTTATTCACTCCTGAGGTAAATCAGTTTTTTAGAATACCACAAGGTAGGTAGGAAGGTGAAAATTGTTGTACCATGACCAGTGACGTATGTACTGCCCAAGAATTGAACTTTTGTATTATCAAGTTTAAAGAAGTACTTCTTTCTTAAAGGAATGGCATTTTCTGGAAGTAGACATACTTATGACTGAGATGGAAAGTAGTCACTGAAAAAAGATGGTTGTCTAAGATAGTTTTTTGATTCATGAGAAGCCCTCCCCTGGACTTCTTTAATGTTGCAAAAGTCAATGGCTTCATTCTCTGCAACCAGAGACTCATTAAGGTTAGCTGCCATTCAATGAACACAAAGTTTACAGATTGAGTGATACCTCAGAGAATGAAAGCACAAAGAGTTGGCGAGATTGAGACTATATGGAGTGGTTTGTATAGGACTCCTAGGCTATTGCTAGCCAGAATAACCCAAACCCAACTCCTGTTAATATTGCCTATGACTGGCCAAGAAGGACTGAATAAAGATAAAGTACAACAAAAGGAACTGTTTTCCTAGCAGGTGAAACAATGTCACCAACTGGTGAAGATGTTAAACTTTGAGGCAGTTATGAGACGGAAGGTATCCTACCAGGGCAACCTTGTATCACAAAGAGATCTGGAGTCGTGCAGATCCACTAAACAAGTCGCAAAGAGCAACTTATTGCTTTGCAACCTTGGACTAAGAACTTGTATGCTTAGTGCATCATAACATCTACGTTGACAACATATCAGCAGGTATTGGCTATGAACTTTTAAAGGAGAGATTTTGGGCACAAATACAGGTCCTCGTGAACGAAACAAAGCATATTTTGTCCCTGACATTTAAAGGTGCAGCGAAAGAAGACATGGACCATTTGCTGAATGTACCTGCTTGGATTGGCTTGGCTCCAGAGCAGGCAGTTTATTGCCCGATCTTGATTATGGATGGTCCAGCCCTAGACTCCATTAAGCATTTTGGTTGAGGTGCAATTATGGAATTGGGATATGGTCATTGTGGAATTTCCCTAATGATTCAACCTGGTGAAAAATTGAGCAATCCAATTGGTCAAGTTTAAGACTTGGAAGAGTGGTATCACCAAGAGCTTGGCCTCTTATACAGATGAAATGTGTCATTTGCATGTTAAAGCATACCCTGCAATGGCTTTTGTATATTGTGAGGACATATTCATAGACAAGCTCATTGAGGGAATTCCAGGCAAAATAATGAGACAATCATCTGGTCATATGAGATATTCTCACCCTTGTAGAAGCAGTTTCTGTAATGACAAGGTATGAAGTAGTAACTTTGAACAGATTGCAGGAGTGGAAGAATCCTGCAGCAGCAAACAGATTATTTTTACCAGGTACCCGTGTAATGCGAAGCTAGAGCCATGCTGATGGTTAACCATCCACCCACACATTTAAGTAATGTGATACAATCACAACAGTACTCATAGAATGGGTAGTACAGAAGTATGATTTAGTCATACATCATCCGGGTGTAACGGAAATGCCAACAGGTTTTCTTGCCATATGGTGCAAGTTGAAACCATTTCTGCCATAGGGATGTCAAGCTATACTATAGATGATTAAATTAGTGGCTGGATGCCACAATCCTTCAGGATCTACAGGAAGGGCAATTAAAGGATCCATATCTAGCATGGAGGCTCCTTGTCATTCAGCAAGGTACATCTCTAGTCAGTTCAGACTGAGGAACATAGTATGGACACTTGTATGAGCAGTTACGAGTGAAGGAAGGTTTACTGTGCTGACACTATTAACCACTGTGCTGTGGTTTTCAGCCTGTGTTACAGCTAGTGGTCCCGAGAGCTTTGAGGCACTTGATTTTTCACAATGTGCTTAACATAAATACTGGATGGAAAAAAGGTTTTCAACCACATTTTTTGTTTTACTGACCATATTTTTGTCGAGATGTTCATCACTGGTGTGTGTGCAATCCACAGAAAAATTCGGCCTAAACTGAGTAAATTTCAACAGAAAATTATTAGTTTTCCTTTGTATAGAGTAGCCCTAGATAATACTGAGACACTCCTTGAGTCATAATGAGGTTATCTGTATATACTTGTGTCCTTAAACTACTTCACAAAGTGGGTCAAGGCTTATCTATTGATTAATACATTGGCAAAGAACCAGCTAGCCTGGATCAGAGCACCTAAAGAGATCTATATGGATCAGGGAGCTAATTCCAACAGCCAACTGTGTGGTGAAGATGCGCATTTCACTTTATCATTTCCAGTTTGATGATTTAGTAGAATGGATAAATATACTGTTCAGCATATGTTTTATAAGTTTCATAATCCTGACTGAACCAACCGGGATAAACACTTGCAATAATTATTATGTAATAGAGGGTCTGGATCCTGGACTGTTTGCTTGGCACCAGTACAGCAAACAACATTGGTGCTCTTTTATGGTTAAGAGTAAAATTGTAGTGTCCTTGAAGCAGTAAAATGTTAGTTGACTTTCTCGGCACTTAGAAGGTCTCCTCAAAGACTTTAGCTCTAGTAAGGTTTTCTTTGGCTGAGATATATGGTGTTCCATCAAAGGTGCAGCCACAGGTTTCACGCTCATCAGCTCGATGACAGATAAAGTGGGAGGCAACAGCTGCTGAAGATGTTAGATTAGGTAGGTCCCTCTCTTAGTAGCTCAGTGGTTGTAAATTAATTCTAGAAGCTGTGGGGATTTCAAAGCCAGTATGTTAGTGGCCTTGGTTAGCTTCCTTGTGTTGGATTCATCATCCAGAAATGCATCTTCATCCATGGGCTCTGCCGAGCTCTATTGTCTTCAGTATGGTTGGGTATTCAGAAACATACCGCTGTGCCACTGGAGGGCCTTGCTATGTACATATTGTTACATCATAGCATCTCCTAGTTTGTAGAAAGTTCTAGGCCTTAGGTGAAAAATCTATAAATATAGGTAATTGAGTAAAAAAGCTCAGTCAAAAAAAGTTAGTTTGTGAAAGAAAACGTGAAGTTGGATGGCGTTTGAGTGATCAGCCTTAACGGGTGATATCTTAAAGTGAGTTTCACAGTTTAACAGAATAAGGGAAACACTTTGTCTTGTCAATGAGTGTTCTAAAGTAATTGAACTTGCCTGTGTGGACTTTGACGAAAAGGAGACAATTATTTAAAGTTTGAGATACGACTGTGGTAACCCACTGGTAACGTAAGTGAACGTATCGCAGATCGTGTAGTAAGAAACAGAGTAGAGAAGAATAATTCGTCTTGTCAATTGGATTCTAAAGTAATTGAATCAGCCTGTGGGGACTTTTAACAAGAAAAGAGGATTATTTAGAGTTTTAGATACAACTGTTTGACTTGTTTTGAATATATATTTTAAAACAAGTGGACTGTGTGCTATCCATTTATTGTTCGAAATTATCGCCAACAAGTCATAGACACCTACTGTAGAAGAATCATTGCCTACTCATATTTAAAACCCTGACATTTGGAGAGTCAGCCAGGATTATACAGTGGTAAACGGCGATAGAAAATATAAACGACATCAGAAACAAGTAGTCCTATATATGCACAACAGTAGTGGTGGCAAAAATAGTGTAGAGATTACAATAACGCTATATAAACATGATGTCAACATATTTTAACAATTGGATTGAAAGAAGTAAGCATCTTGGGTTAAAAGATACTGAACTACGAGAGTTTGTTAAACAATAACTAGAGAGAGAAGAGCGGCAACAGAAGAGAGAGAAAGAAAGAAGGAGAGAAAGGAAATACTGGAAATATAGAGAGAAATAGCACAAATTGAGAAAGAAGAAAGTAGAGGAGAGATTAGAAATAGAGAGAATAAGAACAAATTGAGATTGCAAAGCTCACCCAACAGAAAGAAGGACCCAAGAATAAGAATGGATTCAGGGCCAGCAGACCCAAGCTGTCCAAATTTGATGAACAGAAAGATGATATGGGTGCTTTCCTGGGGAGATATAAAAGATTCACCAGGACAAAGGCAACTGGGCAGTCTGTTTCAGCCCACTTCTCACAGGAAAAGGCTTACAAGTGTATGCAGGCATAACATCAGAAGATGCCATGGACTATGAGAAGTTAAAAGTGGCCTTGCTGAAACTCTATAAACTTAGGAAAGTTTTCTTCGAAATTTCAGAGAAGTCAAACCTGACATTGGAGAAATTGTATATGTCTATGGCTATACTTCACAAGATGGACTGACATGGCCAAGTGTGACCATAATTTTGAGGGACTGGCAGATCTACTAATACGTTAGCAGTTCATGATCACATGCTCTATTGACATGTCACTGTTACTAAAGGAGAGAGCAAAGATGTGAAGGAGATGATCAAGCTGGTAAAACAATATATTGAAGCCCACAGAGGGATTATAACTGACAAGTACAAACATATCCAGTTAAAGTTGAAACCAAAGGTGACAGGAGGTTAACAGATAGAATGAAGAAGAAATGCTGTATTTGTTATAAAATGGGGCACACTGCAAAGGAGTGCAAGTCCATTACCAGTAAGCAACAGCAGAAATCTCAGCATAAAGCAGCTGGAGCTATTTACAAAGATGGTGCTGGTAAGAAACAAGAAAAGAGTGAGTAGCACCATGGATGCTATTGTCAGAAGAAACAATCAAGAAAACACATCAGATTCATCACAAGAAAGAAGTGCCATTTCCATGATTGATCAGTGTATGACTAATGGTCAGTTGAAGTTAACAAAGGATCAACAGTACCAGTAGAGATCAGGGCACATTACAAATATCAAGAGATGCCAACAAATCACAACATGCCAATAGGCAAAGGCTATATCGGGGACAAGAAATTGAAGGTCTTACGAGACACTGAAGGCAGTAGTGAGACTCAGTCTAGTATCTGATAACCAGATTACAGGCAAGGTGCACCTGTGTGTGCTAATTGATTGGGCAGTGTGAAAGTTTCCCATAGCATAAATAAAGGTGTATACTCCCTACTACATAGGAGACCTTGAGACCATGTGTATGAAGGCACCAATATACGACAAAAGTAAGATTGATGTGGCACTTGCAGTCACCACTAGAATTCAAGGGAAAAAGATAAAGCAAGACATCAAGCCCTTACAAGTACCAAAGAGTGGCATCCCAAATGTAGGTTTATGGGAACGGAAGCTCAGACGAATGACTCTTTTCTGCAGAAACTTCAGAACAGTGCCCAAGAGAAAGTCAAGCACAATACAAAAGCAAAAGAGACTGACATAACAGAGGACCAGAAAGGAGTACTGAACTGGTCCTATCAAAGCAGTTCTACTGGTGAAGCTAAACACATTTAAGGCAGTAAGAAGTACTTATGTAACAAGAAGGTCAAGGATCGACATTTTGAGGTCAGACAGAAGATTTTAGTTCTGCTACCCACAGCCAACAAAATACTCAGCAAAAGGACCTTTTGCAGTACATGAAGTGGCCAACAGAATGAACTATAAGTTGAAAGTGGATGGGATGCCCAAGGTCTACCATGCCAATCTGTTGAAAAGGCACTTCAAGAGGGAAGAAGAGCTTACGGGTGCTGATATTGAGGTACAGATGGACATGGCAGGTGTGGCTGTCATAGAAGTAGAATCTGAAGACAGTGACTTTGTTATAGAAGATAAAGACCTACTAGACCCAAGACCACTGGGTGGAGATGAGATGTACAAGGATGTCAACATAGGTGAAGAACTGACTGGCAAGCAGAAGAAAGATGTAAAAGACCTACTTTGTCAGTATTCAGATAGATTAGGAAAGACAGACCTCGGGTAACACAAAATAAAGATGAGACAAGGGATCCTGTCAAGATGAAGCCCAATTGGAAGCCCTATGCGAGGAGAGGCCGACAAAAGCAACCATAAACGCTGGTGCAGACTATATTAGGAGACTTAGTGTATGAACTAAGAAGCTTTTGTATATAGTGTAAAAAATATTGTAAATATTTTTCTTGAAGAGAGGCTTATTGTTGGATATACAAGACTGTTTAGCACAATAGTTATTTATCTAGTTTATTTAGGGATTTAATATTTAATGAATATTTAGTTTTCATAACAAGTGTTCAAAGTTAATTATTTTAAAGCTGATAGTTATGACAAATTTCGTTGCATAACGTACATTGTGTGTGTAGTTCAAATGTAGTAGTATTATTGACGTCATTTTTCTTGAAACCTTTACGTGTTTCTCGCTATTTGAGTATTGTTACTTCATAGCGTCTGCTAGTTTGTAGAAAGTGCTAGTCCTTAGTTGGAAAATGTATACATATATATGCGACCAAGTGAGTGCAAGTCAAGTGAAGGAAGTTGGAAAAAGTTAAGTTCTTGAAAGTTTGTTTGTAATTAAGCACAAAGCTACACAATGGGTGATCTGTGCTCTGCCCACAACGGGTATAGAAATCCGGATTCTAGCATTGTAAGTCCACAGACATACTGCTGTGCCACTGGGGGGCGTTCTTGAAAGTGAAGTTAGACCGCATGATTATTAGTTTAGCTGTAACTGGCAATATTTTAAAGCGAGTTTAACAGAGATAAGGAGAATAATGTCTTGTCAAAGGATGTTCTAAAGTAATTGAACCCAACTGTGTGGACTTTTGACAAGAAAAGAGAATTATTTAGTTTTAGATACTTTGATATCCTGTAGTGTAAATAATTTTTGTTATAAAATTGACTTGTTTTGAACACATTATTTCAAATCAAGTGGATTGTGTGCTGTCTGTTTATTGTTTGAATTTATCGCCAACAAGTCACAGACACCTATTGTAAAGAATCCAAGCCCATATACATAAAACCCTGACATCAACTAACGATTTTTTAATACATAAACACATTAACAACTAATGTTATAGCAAAATTAAACAACTATGTAGGGCTAACTACTGAACTTGAAAAAAAAACTAAACAGAGCAGAATAAGCCATTTCAACTTTACATGGAGAATAAAGTCCCTACATTAGAATACTACTTTTATGACTATTTTACAATAGAGTAACATTTTCTAATTGGAAATTCTGATTCTATTTGTTTTGCTAGTAATGTAGCAATTTTATTTTCCATATAAAGTCGAGACGGCTTAGTCTGTTATATGATCATCAGAGGAATCAAGTGATATGTCTACTTCTATCCCTCTCATATTTGGTACCTTTTTTTCTAGTTCAGTAGCCAGCCCCACACAGCTTTTTTATTTAGCGATAATTTTTTCCCAATACTAGTTTACTTACTGCTAGAAATAGGTAGGTGCTAGGCCTGTTGAGGAAAGCTGATGATGAACAAAAATAAAAAATTTCAATATTGGTTATTCGCTGGTCTTTGACTTTGGGATGCTCTATGGATAGTTGAAAAGCAGCATATACACCGGACATACAATGCAGGTAGCTCTTTATATCTAGCTTCTGATGATTCGTAGAGAAGAAAATCCAGACGACTTGTGTATTGCTTTAATACAGAAGTCCACGCAGTCCCAATACAGTGCTAGCTCACTCTCTGGTGGTCCTGATTCTCTTGCCCATTTCCCATGTAATATGTACAGTATTTTTAGTTGTCTTTTATTCATCATAGTGAATCTATTTAGAGAATATGTAGTAATGATGCTAGTAATAGATAGATTAGGCTTCATATTTATTTATAGTCACGTGCTTGTTTAGAATGTCTAAATAACAGGATGGGGAATGGGTAACTTGGCCATAAGGAGGGTTCTACCACTCCCTTGCTTTATGCCAAATCTACTATCAAAGGATTATTCCTGGGAAGCGATATAACAATATTTAGATTTAAAAAAAACTTACAACTAGCTGGAATTAACAACCCATAATATTTAAAATACTGTCCATTGGTAATAATAAAAAAAACGTACTATACAACGAAAACAAGAATAATGTCATTCATGTATTTCTGGATTTTTATACTTCAACATGATGTGCTTCCACTATACATATGCATATATTTAGTATTCTTCTGGGTAATTTTTGTAATAGAACAATGTGGATAAAACTGTTTTGCTGTATTCAATGGAAACTTAAGACTTTTATGTTCAGTAAAAAAACAATTTTATTTAGTTATAGTGAAATGGTTAGTAGTGCTGGGTGATTAACTCAATCAACTATGAGCAGGTATTATGTCGATTAGTGTCATAAAACCATCAATTGATGAATATTATGATTATATCTACCAACATTTTGAAAATAATCAAAATTAATGTTTTTGATTATTATAACTACCCAAATAATCGAAAAGTTACCATTATGATTTAGTATTTTTAATTAAATCAAGATTGTTATATTTAATCGACTACTGTCACAACTCATAAAAATAAGTAAACCGGTTAGTGTTTTATATTGTTATTAAATTCATTTATTCAAACTATCCAAGTCTCACGAATGAGAACAATCCATTAATTGAATGTAATTGATTAATGAGCCTAATGATTAATCAATGAACAAATTTCACTGAACACCCAGTTCTTTTTTTGATTTAATATTGAATGGTAAGATAATTTTCTGTACTACTGTGTTTAAGTATAATAACTGATACAGATGTATATTCACCCGATTCATTCTTGAAGGAGGAGGCTTATCTTCTGAAAGTGCACAGAGTAATCAGGTTCCTTATTTTGCAATTCATTTAATTTTTGATTCCCATGACTTTTTTTAGAATTATGGATATAAACATAATATCACACATCTAAAGCATATAAAATATCTACTGTTATCAGCAGTAGAAAAAAACAACAACGTTACAACCAAGATGAACAATCTACTTGTGTCGAGACATATTATTTTATGATCTGTAAGAATAATTAATTGTACTACATATACAGTTAGTTATTAGGTTGGATCTCACTTTATTATTGTTTTCCCATTTACATATAGACTGAAGTACTGATATAAACATTTTGACAGATGCTTCTCATCGAGTTGTTTTATTATGTGAATAGATAAAAAACAAACTATAATTTATAAATTAAACTATGAGTACTGGATAGCTTGTAAGAGAGCTATTCAATACAGAATAACAATTATCCAGACAGGAAAACATTCTACTCAAATTACTAAATGAATGGTAATGAAAAGGTTCAATGTGATTAATTTATAATTCTTCCAAATTCTATAAATGGCTTTTTTCCATATGTGACAATCATTCTCAACTTGTTCTCAATGAAGACATGGGTATTGTGCTGAAAAGGGGAAACATTTGCATGATAATCCCAATACTTTTAAATATTACACTTGAGTGTCTTCAAAAAAAAATATTTACAAATGGTATATAACATGGAAACTATTCTATTTTAGGATTAGAAACTATTACATTTACAGTATCATTATGATTTATAAGCATCAGTCTTCAAACATACAAATTTCATAACTTACTCAATACACGTGAATGATAAAAAACTGATACTTTTCAATTTTAAAATACCATTTAACACAAGTACATGAATAAAACTAACAGACATAAAACAAAATAATAACAGTTAACCCG
>NW_013666460.1:296108-313054 GCF_000517525.1 Limulus polyphemus
AGAAACTAAATTTATTAAAAGTAATAAGCTTTATGTTTCTTAAACTACCTACATTTGTCAAAGTATTTATGAATTTTCGAAAATATTCGTCCACTAGTTTTATTGTCGGAATGAAATATAGCAAGACTTGCATTGCCTACTAAGAAAGTTAGTAGCCTGTAGTCATCGGGTTAATACGACTCACAAATATGAATACTTTTAAAAAGACACATCTTGAAAGCACTATACTACTTCTTAACTGTAAACCTAAGTGTTGTTGAATTATTCATAAGTGTGCAGTGATGACACTTTCCACTTCAAGAACTAGTAAGTACATAAATAAAAAATTTCAGCTGACTTAGCACATGTGTAATACTAGGAAAATCAAAGTTTTGGACTAGATATATTTGGAATTCAGAGAAATGTGAGACGATTTGGTTTCAATGTTAAGAACTGTAAGGGGTTTCAAAAATAGTCTGTCAAAGAATAACTACCCTGTTAGAAACATAAAGCTGTATCAGCTGAAAATGATTCCTACCCTGCCAAAATTTATATTTTTGCTGTTAGTCCCACTATTCTTACCATTAGGTATGAAAAAAAGATGATGCATCAACACCATCAACTCCTTTAATATCCTTAAACATCTCAATTAGATCTCCTCTAAGTCTTCTTTTTTTCAAGAAAAAAACAATTTCAGAGATCTTAATCTATCAACCTTTCCATCCAGCCACTTTTCAATCCAATGAGCCAAGATATTCCCCACACTCACAGAGATAATTTTTTAACAAGCTTTTTATGTGACATCTTGTCAAGTGCTCTCTGAAACTCCACATACACCAAATCCAGACCCTCTTCAAAGAATATAAAATATTAGTAAGGCAAGATTTTCCCCTAGTGAAATCATATTGACTACCAAATAAAATTTTAAACTTTAAATGATTTTTCAAAGCATCTTTTTTTCAGACTTTCAAAACTTTTTCCCATAAAGGAAAGCTTTGATGGGCTGAATGGATTGTAGACCCACTAGTAAAATCAGTCACAATGCATTTTCATTATAATAATTTTGAATAAAAAAAAAGAATTTGAGTAATATTTCATGCAGAATAGAAAAGAAGTTTGTATTTTCTAAGCACTTTTCTGGGAAGTTTAAGGACTATAAATGTAATACTTTTTTTTTTTAGAATAAACTGGTCCACAAGAAACATACACACACACACCTTTATCTACCACATGGCTCTTTGAACCCCTGAAAGGTAATTGTAATCTGCAAGGTGTCGCCACATGATGCGAGAAAGTCTCCACCTTCGAAGATTCCCACGAGGACGAGAAGTAATAGCACATCTATTGTTCACTCGTGTGATGGAACTATCCTTTGGAAGAGCAGCAATTTCAGCATCTGCAATTTCCTGAAATGAAATAATGTTATTTTGACAATCTTTATAAGACTCTTAAATCAGAAGATAGTGGATCTTCAAGACTTTTTTTAGAATGCTGGAGTGGTCATTCGACCCACTCTCAGATATGCCCCTACCCATTGTTCTCATTTCACAAACAACTATCAAAATGTATTTTGAAATAAACACAAAGCACAAACTGTTTCAAATAAAGATTAAAACTCTCATCCTCGCACGCTCTACCTATTTGAAACTTCTGCTCAAAAATGACTAGTTCTTTAACTCTCCAATTACCAGATATATGTCACTGATATCTCTTGATTTCTTTCTTTTCACAGTGGAACTGGAGATCTGAAAAATATAACCCTCCCATCCTCCTTTTTAAACTAAGAATGATTAACTAGCAATCTATTTGAATTGGCCGTAAGGAGAGTAATGTTAGAGTTGTGACTAACCTATGAAACACTTGGTTCAAAGATTTGTTTACTTTTTTTTGTAGATACAACAATAATGAAATTTCTGAAGGCAGAATAACTGCAGTATGATATCAAATATTTCATATGAATTAGGAATATTTTTCTGGACTGAACTCTGGTAGTAATCAAAGAAGTATTAATGTCATAATGTTTCATTTAAAAGGTAGTTTGATAATTTTCTTTCAAAGTGTTATTTGCATAATTGTGTTTCATATGACAGATAAGGAAAAATGATTTTGGGTTCTATTTGCTACAAGTACAGAGAATACAAAATTTCCTTGGGCTGCTATATACTCTATAGTAAAAAGATTTAATCAAATGCCCCAACTTCACTTTGTATGCCACGAACAAAACATCAACTTTCAAAATATGGTGTTTTGTTACAATGATATTTGTTCATGTCTGCATCAAATTTCCATTGTATATATTAACTTATTACTATTATAGGATTTATCTGGCACTAATTAAAAACAAAACAAAGAACATTAATTTTCTTATTTTACAACTGTAAATATAAATACCTTAACTTAAAAAACAAACAAACAAATTAGTCAGTTAACAGACAAATCCAATTTCAAAAGAACTTTTTAATGTCTTTTAAACACAAAAAATGAAACAGAAAATTTCAAACAGTACATACTCGCAGTTGAACTGGCAATATATCATTTTTTCGTAAAGAATTAATGTTGAGTCTCAGCTGAGCATATTCTTTCACCATCTTTCGCCTTTTTGCATCTCGGACCATCTTCCAATCAGGGTATTTGTACCGGCATGGTACATATTGCAAAAGAGTGCGTGTTTGAATAGGCAGCTAAGTTATAGAAAAAATATGCATATATATATATACTTCTCAGTCTGTAATTTCTTGGAAAAATGTTTAGCTATACCACTATCTTACTATCAAGAGTAATTTAACATACATAAATCTGATTTTTAAAAAAAAATCAAAAAGTGTCTAAGAAGCAATATATCTTTATAATCAAAGTAAATGTTTATCACAAACTGTTGTTAAAAGTTAAGAAAAAATAAAGATTGCAATTGGAATTCATCATGTAACATGTATAAACACAAGAATGAGAACATCAATAATGTATGAGGCAGCCTTAAACACAAAATACACTTTTAAGTCATACAGTAGTTCTCTATTTTTCATAACCACCTATATACAATAAACTCTGAACTAAATAATGGAATTAACATACTGTTATCTGTAATTTCTCCTCTGTGATGCTACAAAAAACATATCACTGAAAACATTTCAAATTTTTACAGCTGTTAGACATTCACCGATAAGACAAAATTTTAAAAATCATCAGATAAGTAATCTGTGAATTGTTATTCAAGAGTCCACAATTAGAATTAAAGATCTGAATATACAAGGAAATGAATAAGATTTTCAGAAAACTAAGTTTCAAACTTACTTCTTCTAAATATAACAAGGTTACTTCAAAAACTATGGGTTACTGAAACAGTTTGTAATGGTCTAAAATAAATAGCTGTGACGAGACAAGCAAAAACAAATTAAAAGTAAAGTCATGTAAAAGAGAGGTTTGGTCAGAAAAAAAAGTTTAAAAAACCTAAAGTTAACCATCATGGGAGTGAATGGTCTAACAGTTGATATGTTAGAGTGAGATTAACAGTTTGAAAGAGATAAGGAGAATAATTTGTCTTGTCAAAGGGTGTTCTAAACTAATTGAACCTGCCTATGTGGACTTTGACAAAAGGCAGATGATTATTGGAAGTACAAAGAACAGATGATTATTGGAAATATGAAAAGCATATGATTACTGGAAGTTCAGGATACAACTGCCGTAACTCATGCGACAATGTAAGTGAATTATACATGGATACTATTGTGACAAAAAAATAGATAAAAGAGTTTGGCTTGTAAACTGAATTCTAAAGCAATTGAATTGGCCTAAGTGGACTTTTGACAAGAACTGTATAGTGTTTAAGATACAACTATGATCTCCATAGTGTAAAGAATTTTGTACATACATTTAACTTGTTTCGAATACATGTATTATTTATAAACAAGTGGAGTGCATGCTGTTTGTTTACTGTTGAATTTATCACCAACAAATCATAGACACCTACTGTAGAAGAATCCTTACCACAACACACCCATATAATTACATTACTATATATTCTACTAAAAAGTATGTTCCTGATAAACAATAGTGTTGACAGGAGTTGCATGCTACAAACCTCAGTCAGGACAGTTTACTTAACACCTAGAGGTATCATATAAAAGTTGTACACTAGCATAAAATTCATTAAATGATGAGACAATACACAATAAGCATATGTGACCTTACCAAAATCTAGGAATGTGTGATACTGATATTTTTATTATTCAGGATCACTTGGAGAGTCTTGAAAAAATTGGTCTAAATGTGGACAATTTTAAATGTAAAAAAAATGATTTAGGGTATGGAATTTCATGAAGATTTTAATACGAGATGAACGTGATGACTTTGTCATGATATCCTGGTTACATGTAAACCAATCTGTCTGTCACTACGTAAACAAGTTGATTAGATGTTTTGTTAAATTGTACTATCATCTGGTAGCAAATAAAAGACTGATAAACTAGATACTTAAGAATGTGGGGTTGTAGATTTGATATTACTTGAATCTTGGTTAGAATTCAAAGATATATTTAAAGCTTGAAGGTGTATTATTAAGTAGATTTTGTGATGAATAGTAAAGTTAGGTTTCTATCTCAGATTATTTTCCTATTTTCTTGTGCAAAGGTTATTTTATTTAGTTAGAAGTCAGAATGTTAGTTGTTTCATTTGCAAAAGTCCTGGACTCGCATCTTAAAATTGTACATTTTGTTTAACTTGTGAAAGTTATAATGTATATATATTTTTTTTTTCTTAAGGATTCAGCTATATATGTTTCAATAATTCTTGGTATAGAATAAAAGATTCAGTACACCTCCCTCTGGAGTATTTAGCTGTAGTTCACAAACACACAAATAATCTTGTGATTTGTTTAAAATTCTTCGAATAAGCTATCCACAAGTGATGGAAAGAAAGTTGTGAAATGCAACCCTGAATATTAGGGATAATATGTTTACCATTTGTAGGCCAAATTCAAGAGAATGTGTAAAAAACTTGAACAACAAATTAGAACAACAAACCAGTTTAAAACATTTCATAAATCATCACAGCTAAATAATGATGTATATAACTATGAAGTAGGTCAGAATATTATTATTTTTTAATAGAAAAGTAAGTTATCTTTCACAAAACTAAGCCAAAACTGTCCAAATCAATGCTTCCACGTTAATGGTCTGAGGCCAGGAGATCTTATTAAACTATCTGACTATTTCTTTTTAAATAAAAAAAAGTAAGAAATATAGGCCATACTACAAAACTATACTAACATATTAAATTTACCATTAAAAACAGCTTTGAAACATACAGTTAACAGGTAGTTATCTGTTTTGAATAAAATTATTGATTTCATGGCCACTATCTTTAATATGGATAAAAATGGCATTGTTTGTATTTCCATATTTATTTATCTTTTTTAAGTTCAGAAACTCTTGTGTCAATGCTTCTTCCAGTTTCATCTACATAACCTATCTGACAGGATTGGTGTGGTATATACTATAAATGCCTTTTTTATTTATCTTCAGGTGTTCATATATCAGTCAACATACCATGAATGGTGGTTCTGATTATAACTGTGCTGACCTTTTCCATTATGCTATGTTAATTTTGTATTTATGGTGACCTATCTAATTTAAATGTTTTTTAATTTGGTAATTCATTTATGATATGGATAAAGAAATGTAATGACACCTCCATTTTTTGGTGCCCTCTCAAAGTTCTTGACAAGTCAGCACCTGTGTTAAGATCTCTTAAATTTCTTTTTTAAGAGAAAACAGGTGGTTTTTAATTGAGGTGTTAAAGACTGTTAATGGAATGGTGGTATTGACGCATCCTCTTTTTTCATACTTAATGGTGAGAATGGTAGAATACAGGAACACATGAATAAATTTTGTTACGGTACAAGTCATCTTCACCTAAAATAGTTTTGTTTTTCTAACAGGATCATTGACCACGGAATGGGCCATCTTTGGATGTGGTGCTGTAGTATGCTTAAGGGAAGGTTAGATAAATATTTAATTAAATGATAAGGACTGGATTTATTCTTTTTAACTTGGATGGAACAACCTTGATGGACCAATGCCAAAAGGCCCCTTGTTGTCCCTTACATGTTATGTTAGGTATGGTCTCCTTATCCAAGAAAGGATAATGACCGACTTTTTGGAAAGGGTTCAGAGGAGGGCTACTTGGCTGATTACAAGAATGAAAGGGTTATCTTACGTAGATAATTTAAGATAACTTATTTTCCCTTGAGAAAAGCAAGATATGATCTTGTTGAAATGTACCAGAACATTGATTTATAGGATAAAGGTCTCAGACTTGTGATGTATTGTGAAGGAAATATGATTAGAGTACCCAAGTTGAAGATTTGTATGAATAATTCACATTAGTACTACTCTGAATTTGTTTTTGATCTGTTAATTCTGCTATCTCAAGCCTTTTGATATAAAGTATTGTTAATTGTTTTATCTTCATGCTTTGAGCCTTAGTCCTAAGACACATGTCACCTCCCATGGACTTTCCAAATCTTACTAATTTGATGACTATCTCAGGATCTTACAAAAATGTATTCTAAACTCATGGTAAAGCAATCAGTCAGTAGTATTTTTTCCCTTATTCTCATAATGATGAATTTTACACCTACACTAACTGAATGTCATTTAATAATCTAGTGCATTAACTCGCTCACAAATCTAGAAAATAGAATTACATTTATTACAAAAAATTGTGAAAGATTTCTAAGGACTCGTGTCTATATAGAGAGCATTATTTTCAGCGAAAGCTTGTCTTGCATAAAAGATAATTAAAATGTCGATGTAGGGTTGATTTGTTCCTTGAAGTTTGAACCCCTACTAGGGTTTCCCTAAGAACCCAGATGGATTTCAATGATTCATTTTTTTAAGAATAGAGGTTTACATCTTTGTTAATCATTGTAACACTAGACACTTATTTTATTGTTACTCAGTGGAGTTATTCCACAACTAAATATTAGTGAACTTACGCTTTATTATTAAAAGTTAAATTACTTAATAACTATTAAATTAGGTAGACCTAACCAACTGATATTGGAATAGTATTAGTAGGCCTATAAAAAACTGAAACAATACATTTATTTTAGGAATAAAAACATGCAATTATTAATATGCTTGCTTTTAAATTTAAAATTATAATAAGGCGAACTCACCCGTGAAACTAAAAGTGAAAGAAACATGATCTAACTTCAAAATAATAATTAGGGTATTTTCTTTTTAATTTTAAAAGCTTGTAATGACAAGCTATTCTAGAAATAATTTAAATCACTGACTCATAACAATTAAGAAATAGTTTGATTTGTCGTATTCCTGTTATTTTAATCTACATTTACATCGCATGTTCACCATAGAAGTAAACGTACCGTGATCGTAAACAAATTTATTCAGGAAAATTTGGATGGATATACGAATAGGC
This sequence comes from Limulus polyphemus, assembly GCF_000517525.1. Taxonomy (NCBI): domain Eukaryota; kingdom Metazoa; phylum Arthropoda; class Merostomata; order Xiphosura; family Limulidae; genus Limulus; species Limulus polyphemus. The sequence goes on from NW_013666460.1 coordinate 303,528, forward strand.
GTTCTTAGCTATTGGAACATTTTCTTTTCCTCCCTAGTTCATATATAATATAAAAATATCACATTATAAGTTATAATTACGAGACCAGTGGCTTTTATTACAATCAAAAAATTAAAAAACTTCACCAAAATTACTTTAATACTAAGTATATACCTTATAGTTATATTAAATACACATGATAAACACTCTTGGCTCTTATAACTTTTATGTCCCTCCCTTAATAGTACATAATATAAACATTTTGCACTAAAACACACATACACAAATAATAAAAAAGCAATAAATCTGGAGTATCACGGCAAAAAAAAAAATCAGTAAAGTAACATTTTTTATAGATTACTTAGCGTTCATAAGACAAATGTAATAGCTAATAATGGCTGGATGCATTGTGACGTCACTAGTTAATCTCCGGCATGTCGTATTTAAGTCACGTGATCGATTTTGTCAGTCCCTCTTTTCGTTGTGTCTGTAAGTATGGAATGGGTGATATTTTGAATCTAATTTTATCTTTTGAAAAATAAATAATCGATAATTATAATTTTTTTTAAATTTAGAGAAAATCTTTAATGTTAGACTAAGAATTACATTTTTGAATGAGTAAATAATTTTGGTATCTTGAAATAGGTTGCGGTGTAATGTTCAGATTTCTTGAGTACCGGTATATCATACAATGATACACGGCTACATTACCTATTAGGAAAAATGCATTATATGATGGGGTGATATCTTTATTGTTACATTTCGTTAGAATAATAAAATGAACAATTTTCCACACGTTTTTATTTCTACGTTTAGTGATCTATGAAAGGGAAGTTTTTCAATTGACAGTTTTAATATATTACGCAACTGTCTTTGTCGAATAATTTCAATAAGTACACTTTGTCCGCCATTTTATTTTTAATGAGAATGATTAAATGGTAAACTGACGCATATATTATAACTTTCTTTTAGACGCAGCGTAAAAGAGGAAATTTATGGAATACGGAAGTCTAGAAACTATTATTTAATTTTTTCGTGGAAAAATTGGTATCAATGATAATCTTGAAATTAATAGTACTATTGTATTACTACTACTAGTGAAATTCTAGAACTTCAAACTATATTAATCATTATAATTGAATATCGTCACTTGACTAACGTTACTGATCTTCTGTTTTTGATAATAAACTTTTATATAATATGAGAGCTGTTATCACGTATTTGTTTGGCCTAATTAACAACACGTGTTATGTAACTTGTAAGCTAGGCTGAACTTTAATTTTTATGTCTTGAAAATTAAATTAAACTAGCTTAATGAAATAAATGTATAGAGACTTGGGTTTTTTGTTCATTTCTATTCTTAGTGTTGTAAATGAAGAGAGAAGGTAATAACACTTTTAAATTTTTTCATCTTTGGAATTTGAAATGGTCTAGGGAGGGAGGGAGCATTTATTCTTTATCATGCAAGTTTTGAAGAAATAAATGATTTTGTTTTACACAACTTCATGGATAGCTTGTACTAAAACAGTATTCTTAATATGTTTATTAATAATTGTTATAACAATACTGTTTCCTCTGTCCAGATTTATTTGTAAAATTCAATTTGTTCTTTTGTAGGATTTGTAGCAAAGTAATACCACACACACTTCAAAATGGGAAAGGAAAAATTTCATATTAACATCGTGGTCATTGGCCATGTAGACTCTGGAAAGTCTACAACTACTGGTCACCTTATTTACAAATGTGGAGGTATTGATAAGAGAACCATAGAGAAGTTTGAGAAGGAAGCTGCTGAGGTATCTTTAAGCTATTATTGATAAGAATTAAAGTTATCTTTAAAATCTGTATTCAAAGTTAAATCCTCTTACCAAACCAAGCTGTTGTTGCCACAAACATCAAATTTTGATGTACAACCCTGTTGATATTGCCACTGTTTGTTAATAAGTAAATCTTGGATTACTAGTACTGATATGTAGGAACTTTTTTTTTGTGTGTATAAATGGAGATCTTTTTCAAACTTTTCCTGTGAGTAACTTGCAAAATGTATCTTAATATTTTCAAGTTGTCACATTTCTTGTTTTTATACTTGTACTACTCTGATATTTCACTCTGTAAAATTATTTATGAACTGTGAGGTATCAAATGCAAGTAGTCTTTTTTTTTTGTTTTTTTTTAATGATAAATGACAGCCTAAATTGAAGAATATGTGGTACGATTTTTGTCAATTTTTAGGGAAATAAAATACTGGTATAAGTGATTTGAGTAGTATGTATATGGAAAGCTTAGATAGGGCTTATTACAAATTTTATGTTGTGTCGTGTACCACTGAAATTAGCTTCACATACCACAGTTTGAGAATCTCTGCTAAGCATAGTAATGGTGCCAAGTACTCTTATCAAAATATATAACTTCATGTTTCAATGTTCTCTTGTTTTTAACAAGTCAGCATTTATATTTAAATTGTGGAATAAAACTAAAATTCCAATAGCCAGGAAATTGGTTAACCTAAATATTTTCAATTATGACTTCCTTTGGCAAAATATGCAGTATATTTTATAACTTAATCATTAACTGTATTAGTCTTTGGTGTACTGAGTAAATAGTGTATAACGTGAAGTCTTGCATGTGCTTCTGGTGCTGCCAAATACAAGTAGCTTTTCTTTTATTCCAACTAAGTAATTGTCCTTATTTCTCATAATTTTTGATTAATTCTAGGTTTAGCTTTGTAATATTGAGTTAATTGATTAGTGTTACAACTTGTAAAAAAAAGTTGGATTTATTCCAAATGTTCTGAAAATAACTGATTAATTCTTGAGCTAATTAATATTAAACTAATTGACTATAAGTTTCAGTTGTCAAGTTCTAGATAATGCTTTCATATTAACCCAAAACTTTTAGCCATTTAATATCCTAAATTGTGACAATACAGGAATTCTGACATTGTTCTGTTATTAAAAAAAAATTCAATATCCCCAAACTTAGTTCTACCAAAAAATTTGGAAGTGGTGAAGGTGTTATGTAAATTATCTTGTATTGTAAATTAATTAGAAATGTCTTTCTCTTGGGATATGTTTGTAATAGAAAAGTAGATAGCGATACTAATGCTGTTTTCGGGGTTCTCTTCTAGCTTGGTAAGGGTTCATTCAAATATGCCTGGGTTTTGGATAAGCTGAAAGCTGAACGGGAACGTGGTATTACAATAGATATCACCCTGTGGAAGTTTGAGACCCCAAAATACTATATTACTGTTATTGATGCTCCTGGACATCGTGATTTCATCAAGAATATGATCACTGGAACATCTCAGGTTGGTATTTTCTTGCTCCTTTATAAATATCCATTCCAAGTGATGATTTCTCTTTGCTTCATGACTTTAAGAAGGTTTCTATGCAGGCTTTCTCATTTTGATAAACCTTGTAACCACCATAAAACAGTTTTTAGTGAAAATTAAATCTTGTACACAAAATCAGATTAAGTATTTATACTAAGTTTTTCTGTGAATGTCTGATGTCATTCTGACTAGTGACTGCAAGATTTTCATGTTTAGATTAAAAATACGTTTTTCATTTTAGTCTTCAAGTCTCGTTTTCATAACCTTAACCTTTTTACATGAATATCCTATTTTTTTCAGCAGAACTATTATATTTTCTCTTAATATTAGGGGCTTAATTACTGACCTTATAACCACCACAGTAAATCGCATAATCTAAATTACCCTTTTCTCTTTTTACAATGACTGCAGAACTACTTATCCTAAACAGTTTTAGGCTCATAAGTTTACATTTTAATTGTTTTACTTGCTCTAAACCGTGTCTGAGCACTAAAATATGTAACAAAACTTAAACACCTTGGAAGCAAATTGCTCAGGTTCAGTAAAACAAATTACTTAATTTCATGTATAATGGTATATGGCAGGTGGGTTTGACTTTTATTGAAACTGAAGATGAAATGTGGGTGGAAATAATTTAGTTTGGTAATTTGGCAGCAAAAAGTGTAGTCATAAAGAAGCTAAGATTGAGAGTTTATTTAAATGTATCTTTTTGAAATTAAAATGTGTATAATAGTAACTGTTTTGTGTAAGTTTATTTAAGTACATAGTTAATAAATTAGTTTAAATTGTGTTTAACTGTAAATAGTTCATTTTGTACACTTTTACCTAAGTGGTTCCCAAGGGTTAAAACTAAAAAACAAAACTACAACTGCAGAATTTGGTGCTAGTATATTTGATACTTCCATAAAATGTTTTTCTTCAAAGGCTGACTGTGCCGTGTTAATTGTGGCTGCTGGAACTGGAGAATTTGAAGCTGGCATCTCAAAAAATGGTCAAACTAGAGAACATGCCTTGTTGGCCTATACATTGGGTGTGAAGCAGATGATTGTGGGGGTTAATAAAATGGACACCACAGAACCTCCCTACAGTGAAGTAAGCATGATTAAGTTGCTGGTTAATTGCTAAACTAATACCTTGCATTTTGCTGAAAGATCAAACAGTGTTGTATTACATTGATATTTTGCAAGTTATTTATAAAAGATACTTGGGGGGGGGGAGACGTGAGTATTTGTATATCTTGCTGATTGTGTTCCTATATCCTTATTTTTCTATAGCTTATTTTAAAACAATTTTTGTTTTGATTTAACATTACAGAGTTCAATATTTTTATGGTCACTGGTGTATAAATTTTTACCATACAAAGCAGTTACTTGTGCCATATGTAAAAAATATGGCACAGTAACCTTGTCGGTGGAAACAAATTTAAGTTAAGTAAAAACTACTTCACTGCACAATTTCGGTGACGAGGACCCACTTTGAGACTAATAATGGTTGGAGATAGCTTGAATGGGTGATGAAGAAAAACGTTAATATAAGTTTAACATAACAGCCGTCTCCAACCATTATTTACTGCACAATGTTTAGATCTTAATTTTGATCATAAAAGTTAGTTAATACTTTTTATGATAAGAATACATAGTATTAATTAATTTAATAAAGCAGTGAATATTTTTCTCCAACAGAAACGTTTTCAGGAAATCCAAAAGGAAGTTAGTGCATACATTAAGAAAATAGGTTACAACCCTGCCACTGTTGCTTTTGTTCCCATATCTGGGTGGAATGGTGACAACATGTTGGAGCCCAGTACCAACACTACATGGTTCAAGGGCTTTAAGATTGAACGCAAAAGTCAGGTAGTGGAAGGAAAAACTCTTCTTGGTGCTCTAGATTGTATAGAACCACCGTCTCGACCCACTGACAAGCATCTTCGTCTTCCTCTTCAGGACGTTTACAAAATTGGAGGTATGTTTCTCATTTAGTTTTCTTTTTTTCAGTAGTATTGTAAATATACTAGTCTGTTTTGTGTTCTGTTAAGGTTTTGTTACTATTATAACTATGATTATATATCTTTGCAGGCATAGGAACTGTTCCTGTTGGCAGGGTTGAGACTGGTATTTTGAAACCTGGGATGGTGGTCACTTTTGCACCTGCCATGATTACCACTGAAGTTAAGTCTGTTGAAATGCACCATGAATCTCTTACCGAGGCTTTACCAGGTGATAATGTTGGTTTTAATGTAAAGAATGTTTCTGTGAAGGAGCTTCGTCGTGGGTATGTAGCAGGTGACAGTAAGAATGATCCCCCTCAAGCCACTTCTGATTTTACAGCTCAGGTGATTATCCTAAACCACCCTGGTCAGATCACCAATGGATATGCCCCAGTTCTGGATTGTCATACAGCTCATATAGCTTGCAAGTTCAAGGAGATCAAAGAAAAGTGTGATAGACGTACTGGCAAAAAACTTGAGGGTAAGTTTCTTTTATTTAGAAAACTAAGCTTCAGCTATAAAAGTATTTATGAATTTAGATAATTACAATGAATTAAGAATTTCTACTATTAACTGAGAGTTTAAGTATTTTACTTTTTGATTACTATTATTGTTGTTTTTTCTCTTAGATAATCCAAAGTTTATAAAATCTGGTGATGCAGCTATTGTGGAACTAGTTCCTTCAAAGCCCATGTGTGTGGAGACCTTCACCAATTACCCTCCCCTTGGTCGTTTTGCTGTCCGAGACATGAGACAGACAGTGGCTGTAGGTGTGATCAAGGCAAAGACAAATAAAGATGTATCTGCTAAGCTGACCAAGGCTGCAGAAAAGGCTACTAAAAAGAAATAGCTAGAAGTGGGGAACGTAGTATTGAATGCCAAAGTTACAGAACTGTTAACAGAATCTGTCCTGGCTACCAGGATTAGTGTTTATTTTGAAAAATGTAAGGAGTGTACAAAGCAGTTAATTTTTTTCTCTAAAAGCAGAATCTATCTATTTCGTGTTATTATATTGTTTCTACACATTTGGTTGCTTTGCCACAAGTTTCATAGAAAAGAATTCAGAAGAAAAGGTGACCAATGCTATTATGTTGCCAGTTTGTACTTGTCACTAGTGTTTGTTAAATAAAAATGTTTTAATCCATGCTTATAATTCTCTCGTACCTTGAACAGAAATGTGTGATGTGGTAGGAACGTGTCCTTGCTTAGCAACTTAATCACCATTCTACCCTCATAGAAAATTGTATCTGTAATTATTATCAGTAATGTGATGATTTACCTTATGATCATCAAGCAAATAAATTAGCACAGGGAAACTGTCAATAAAGTAAATATTCTACTGAAATATTGTAAATTAATGTTCTGAAACACTTAATGTATGAAGTTGAAGCATGATTTTAATATAAAAATGACTGGTATTTAGTTTAAAGAAAAAGCTCACAATTCTTGAATTTAATGAGGGTATTCAAGCTAGTTCTGAAGTATCTTTACTTATTCCAATACATAAGTTTATCTTTGGGGGGGGGGGCTTATTTCTTGCTTCCTCTGTTACTAATATACTAAAGTTTCTCATTCCCACTATATTATGGTATCACATGTTGTTTGATTAGTTAATTAGACACCAGCAGCTTATAAAGTGTGATTTGGAGTTTGAGCAGTAACTTGGTGTCTTGAGGTTTAAAAGTGAACTATAGATTTGAGATCTTGATTTATTTAAATATTTCTCCTTAAAACAGTTAAGCGTACAGATGTCAAAATACTTGAAAACAATTGCTGGATTAATTAAGATATGACTTCATTAACTAAATATACTATTGGTAAATTCCTACATAGCTTTTAAGGTTATTTGTGATGCTATTTTGAACAGTCTTGTCCTGGATTACAGACCCCTCCCCTTTGTTTTTGTACATCTTGTAGCCAGAAGTCCTTCAATTAACAGGTTAAGGTAGTGAAATTCCATATTTAAAAACGTTGCATACTGAAGAATTTCTCTGGTAATGACTTTAAGTTAACCTAAAAATGCTTGAACTTTAAGCAACAACATACTAAAGTTTATAATGGGTAATAAGGAATATCACTGACATGCCTTTCAGAGAAGGATTGAAAAAGTACACTTGGGCATTAGTGTTTTGTAAAAAAAAAACTGTTTTTAATACCTATTACAGATCTTTCACTACTCAATTTTTATACTTTAAAAGCACTTATTTTAAAATACTGATTTTGTTCACATGATCAGTTCATATTTGTAGAGTAAAAACCCAGTTACACAAGTTTCGATGTGTAGTGTGGTCAATCATTTTGGTCTTTTCACCTAATCCACATTGTTAGTATTGGCCTTCCATGCTAGGTAGGTATTCCAGAACAGTGCCACCAAGTTGACAACCATAACTCTAACAAAATTTCAAGGAAAGTTAATTACAGTACAAGAATGTGAACTGAAAGATTTACTGTACAAAGTTAAATGTATCCCTCATTTAGTAGTAAATTTGAAAAGTTCTTGGAACTTTTGATGCATGGGCATTAGCAGGGCACAGCCCTTGGAAAAATTAATAGATTTTTTTCATTCAGCATGTATGTATGAATTTATTCACTTCACTCACAACTTCAGTAAAAAGAATAATGATTCGTGCTTGCCCTCTCTGAGCCAGCCTTAAAATGGAGCATCAATTATTTTTCAAGAAAAACAATTGCAAACTGTACATTTTTAAGAACTGAAAAGTCTTTGGAATATTATTCCAAATGGTCAATTTATTCTTTGCATTAGGTAGACGTAAAACCAATGTTAGTTTCTGAAATTAATAAAATATTTCCCAAATGAACACGGCTAAAAAAATCAAATAATCCTTCAGATTAGAGCCACTTTTCAAAGCAAAGTTAAAATGCTTTTTTTCCACACATTTGTAATTCTATTTATATATACAATTTGGATATGATTAAATCCAGTTGTTACTTACCTATGTTGAAAAGGCACTATATAAAAGTTGAATAACTGAGCTGCAGGCCAAAGCTAAAAATAAATTATTCTGTTTAATTCATCAAATGTATTTCATACAAATTCAAAACTCAAATTACTGGTATTGACAAGCTAGAATATAAAATAAAAACCTCTTATCTTTTCAGTTTTCTAAGCTATTGCTCATATAATAAATTAAACACAGTGGCACCCTGCCCATCCTCTTTCCATTTTTGGAAATGCTCCATATGAACACTTTTATATATGACATGAATAACTAATCAGAAGCTCAGGATGTACCCTAGTGGCTTTATCAGCCAGTTGAACGGGCTTGGCGCTATTTCTTTCTTTTAAACCAATATTTCAACAAAGTAGGGTGTGTCTTTAGTCTGAAATACATCTTAGTTACTAAGCTTGATAACTTATAGTGGAATTGTATGGTATTAGTGTAGTGATTTATGATTTTTTAGTTACTCAAATGTATATATAAAACCTAAAAAAATTATTTGTTTCATATCCTTCATATTCAAATTTTTTAAAGGTTTAGTAACCGAGTTCAAAGGTTGTAACTAGAATCGATAATTGTTTACTTTACTTCTTTAGTTACTGTTCTATGTTTTAAGAAAAATAAGTTTAATAACTTATTTCAAAATAGCAATAATCTATGTACATATATAATGTATAATAATTCAAATGTGACCGTATTTTACAAAATACTAGTCGACTAAAACACAGCCAAGACAAGATACTTTGTACAGACCAAAGGTCAGTTTTATGTTATTCTATATGGTAATATGAGTGCACATGAGCTGCGTCATTGTATCTTCTGTATTGTTAGCCAGGCACGGCTGAAAGGTCAATATAATGAATATATATAAATGTATAATGTTATGAGATTTAAGCTAAACATTATGTTTTCATGTTATAACCTGTGTTCATTCTAAAATGAAATAGGCAAAATTTATATTTATTTCCTAATTTTTTATGGTGTTGTCAGATCGGTCAAATCTACTGAACTCGTACAGAGATTAATTACTGAATATAACAGATAAAATATAAAGTTTTTTCTTAAAAAACATTTGATAACTATCTGGACATTATAAAAATTTTCTGATGCATACAAGTATTGTTAATCTTAAAATAAATATTACTTTGCATGATAGATAAGCAACATGTGAAAAGAAAAAAGGCAGGATAAAAACATTAGTACTTTAATAAACCTTAAGACTTAGAATAAAAAAATTAGATTATTTTAGCTATATGAAAGCATTAGTAAT
>NW_013666460.1:313250-319931 GCF_000517525.1 Limulus polyphemus
TACTGATAATCTGCCAAATTTCGTTAACATTCGCTTACTAATTTAAAAGTTATAACATGAATACTTTAACAAGCACAAAATGGTTGCGAGGTCGGTCCCAGGAACCAAGTCTGTGCTGAAAGAGTTAAGTGGAATAAGGTAGAATTACCTTACAGGATGTCTCGATTAATGTTGAAGTACCCTTGTCATGTTAATACCCTTCAGAGATCCACTGAGTAATTGCCTAAATGGAATTCACTAAACTTGGTTACATCTATGGGATTTTTCAAATAACAAAAGGCTTTGTAACTTGTTTTATTTCCAAGCCCCTTCGGCTAATAAAGCGAAGTAGACTTACCATATAGTTAGCCTTTAGCACTTCAAAGTAATCCTGTAAGAAACAAGAAAACTGACACTAAATTCATATTTGTAATGAAGCTGGCAGTTCCTGAAATACATTATACTTTTCACATTTCCAGAGTAAATGGTGTGGGAACTTGAGAGTTATATGACTTTCTAAAAAGCATCCATGTCCATCAACTTGAGACATTTTTACTAAACTTCATTTAATAGCCAGACTAGTTCAATAAAGATTTTAAATGGATTGATCAAAGGCAGGTGTCAAGACAAGATGAAAGAAACTAATTAAATCTATCAGTATCAGATTTTAAATAAAATTTGGCAAGTTACAATAATTACTTGCAATTTGGAAGTCACTTTTAAGTCTTTATCAAAAGTAACCTAGTATGATGCTTCAAAATAAAGCTTGAAATTATTATTGAAATAATTAAGTAAAGGCACTATCATAATGTAAGACAGCTTAAATATAATTTACTAACACTGTTTAATATATAAATTTGAAAAATTCATGGTTAAGTTTGGTTACAATCAGCCATTAAATTTCTCCATAATAAAATATTAATGGCAGGCTTACTGAACTAATAAGGTAATGTCTTAAAATTATCTAAGTACTAGGTATTGCAAATTTTCTACACCATGAAAACGGTGCTTTCTCTAGTATGTTGATTTTACAAATGTATTCTCAAAGAGTTTTTAATGTCTTTGTTGTAACAATTCTCTCTTGCCAAGTCTCATCTAAATTTATTTAGTCCCCCAGTTCATTACCTTCAAAGTACTCTCATTGTTACTCTCTTTTATTCTGTTCATACTGGATCAGTATTTATTTTTTTGTTTTGTACAACTTAATGGCAGCTGAAAATATTAAAGCAGTGGTTCCACACGATTTCAGCTGGTCTGCAAGTTGATTGAAAAATAAAATGGTGCATTTTAAAATATAGCTACTAAAGTATAGCTAATACTGTTCATGAAAGTTTAAAACTGGAATGAGTTAGTCTTCACTTCAAAAAAGGTTTAGATCCACTGCATTAGGGTACTACCAGTAAATATATATATATATTAACTAATAGCAGTATGCTGGGACTCACTTTTTTTCAGCAAAATGAATTCTATTTACTCTTTAACCCTCCAAGCATGGGAGGGTCAAAGTGTGCATGGCATAAACTTTTTACAGAGTTACATTCAGAAATTAATTTAAAAACTTGTATTATTATCCATGTATGTCAGTAAATTTGCCATCAAAACAGTTTATAATTCAAATTTTAACACTATGCAAGTTCTAATTTCAGAAGGACATTTAAATAAATTCACAATCTTCAATTCTCTGTATCATGTTACATTTATTTGCTCCATTTTAATTTTCTTTATACCCTATATGATCTTCTGAGTTTACACACTTATACTATAAATATTGCTAAGTCATAATATAAACTTATAGTCTCCAAGCCTTTTGCTTTACTGAGATATAAACGAGGTAGTCGAACCCACATGAAATGTTCCTCATACCATATTCTATCTTTCAAAAAATGTCAGTAATTCTCTCTGAAATTTGCTATTTCACGGTTATAAATTTGGTTAAAATTAATGAGCCTGTACACAAGAGTTAAACAAGAACAGTTGCTAGCAAGATGGCAATTTTTCTTCTAAACAGATGGTGGGATAGTAATAGAGTGATATTTTTTAAATGAAGGGTCTCTAGTAGCAAGATGGAAGTTGATGTTTTATGGATTAACAAAAGCAATAGTATTAACCAGGATGACATTTCTTTTCTATACAACACCAGTTTATTAGTCACTATCAAAAAAGTTCTTATTCTTAAACAAAATACAACAACAAAAAAATCTTACTCTTTTCAGCTTCTCTTTAATTTGAATCCACGAATGGTTCTGTAGTAGACCATTCACTGTGAGGAAGTTTGCCAAAAACACAGGAACAAACAAGCCCTGTGAAAGCAATGTCAATTTATAAAGAATCAAGATATGTTATGTTGTTATGTTAAACTTATATTAAAGTTTTTCTTCATTACTCATTCAAGCTGTCTCCAGCCATTATTAGTCTCAAAGTGGGTTCCTCGTCAAAGAAACAAGATAAAAGATGTATTTCATACTGTTATTTTTATGTATTCCGTGTAAATTATGCTTAAGTATTCATATTATATAGAAAAACTTCATCGTTGAGCAGCTTGGAAACTACACGTGCATGGAAGAAATATCAACTGATTTTAAGCAACAATACATAAAGAACAGTGAAAATAATCTAGAAAAATAATAAATTAAAGTGCTAATCACTTTTTTAACAGATCAAACAAGAGTTTGAGAAAATGTTGCAGTGATTCCTGATAATTCTGGCAATCTTTGATAACAGATGATTTCAGGTTAGAATAAACAGTAATTGTTGTCATGTGCTTACTTTGTTTTATCACTACCTAAAGAATATCACATCTTTCTTATTGGTAGTAATTCTTTTGATACACAATTTGCCTCAGTTAGAAAAAAAGTTGGCTGCCTACTAACTTCTTAGACATTTTTGAAGCCCTGTCTGTACAGAAATATAAGGCAAAAAGTTGTGAAAGCCTTTAGGTCTGTATTGTATTAAATTGGGGAAACCAAATGCTACTGTGTAAAACAAAAGCCTTTTTTTTTATTCTTGTTTATCCAGAAGTCTGTGTAATTCTTCAAAAATCTGTGTTTTAGTAATCTTACATTTTCTGAACCTTTGAATCTTCATTAAACAGGAGTTCTGTGTCAGAACACCTGTTCCTACATGAAGACCCACACTTCTTTCTTCTCCTACATATCAAGGAGGGTCATTTAGCCAAATATTTACTTATCTAAATACAAAATAAAGCCCACTATTTAACCCTAACAAATATTATGCACTAAAGTAAATTTATATGAAATGAGATCTGAAGTAAAGGTGGAAATATATATCATAATCTCTTTAGATAATACCTGTATCTGGAATATTTGTGTAATTATTAGTAAGACCTCAACATGTTCTCATTATTTAGTTTTCCAGAGTGTAGCATTTCTGAAGAGGAGTGATATTCTCATACTAGAAGTGAGGATGAAAAGATGGATAAAATATCTTCTTGATTTATTAGAAACATTTAAACACTAAAAAAGTTTGCATCCAAAGATATACCTGCACCTTTTAACTTGTTCTTATCTGATTTAAAATTCAAAAACAATTAAAATTGGATAGAAAAAAGTATTTTTTAAAAACAGTGTTCTGCTACTGTTAACAATGGCAAAACATTGTTTTTAAATGATATATTTTTTCGATCCCATTTTCGCTGTTTTTGAATTTTAAATTTTATAGTGTGGAATACCTGCAACATTTATATTTGTTCTTACCTGGTCCAGCAGCATTTTCTGTAGACCTACAGTCTTTCCACTGACTCCACAGACTTTCTCAAGGACCAAGTACCAGCTACGAAGTGTTGGTCCCTGAATTATTACATGAAATACTTTATTTAAATCCACCACAACAGCAAACATATAAAATATTATTTCAATGTATGTTCTTATGCGAACAAAACACACTCTTTAAGGGCTATTTAAAATCATTATTTTTATGGTTTATTAACGAAATTATTTCAAGTTGTAAGAATATGCATATGAATAGAAGTTAAAATGACAATGATAATTAATAAAAATACTACTTTAAAAAATATACATTTAATTTTTGTATTTATGCTTTGTTTTGAAAAAACTTTACTGAAAAATCACAACATATTTATAGAATAATATAAAATTTAAAGGTATTTCATATCAAAATGAATCATTGCAGAATAATTCATTTGTTAGTTTTGTTGAATTTTACCCAAAACTACTCAAGGGCTGTTCCTGATTTAGAGGTTAGAAGAAAGGCAGTTAGCCAATGCTAACTCTTGGGCTAAACTTTACCAATGAAAAGTGGGACTAACTATCACATTATAAAGCCTCTTACAGATGAAACTGCAAGTGTGTTCCCTGAAGGGATACGAACCTGCAACCTACAGATTGCAAGTTGAGCATCTTAACCACCAGCCCCGGCACAATGTGAAATATGTTATTTGTTTCTCACTAATATAATAAATAAAATTACTAGTAGTGTTAACTAATTTTATAAATTTCAAACTACATTAAAACTGTCTGATAATGTTATTGGGATTCACCCTTATATAGATTTTGTGAAACATTGGATGTATTTGCACATGGAAAAATATTTTTCATTTGATGTGAAATAAATACAAAGATGCAGTAATATCAATGTTTATCTGCAAAACACTAAGATCACTCTATCTATAAATTAAAATTTCATTGTTATTTTACAGCATAGTTTATTTTTTCTGTAAAAATAACCTTATTCATAATTTAATCATAACTTTATGTAAAAACTTTACAATTCAAGAAAATTGTGAAGCATAATTAATGTACTTGAACTGTAAAATCAATCTGAAATCATGTAAATAACTTAAAAAATGAGAAGTCTAATTTGTTTACAGATATTAAAATTTCATAATAATTGATATTTAAAAAACAATAAAGCTTTTAAGCTTCAAAATATTAGTTGGATTTAATCTTAAGAACATTTATCAGATGGTGCTCTCCAAATTCATTTTACTTACTGATGTGTAATGTTACACATGTGCAGGTGAAATGATAAAAATATCCTCAAATTTTGAACAGTTATCTGTTAGCTAGGTTTCCAGAATAATTCAACAACACAACACTAATGACTGGTATAACTTGATAATTTGCTCTTAAGGTATAAAACTAAAATGCCTTCACAACTTGTAAACACACAATAATTTAACTCAATCCAAAATTTCTCAACATTAATAGAATGGTGATTAATAATATACCAAAAAATATCAATACAAATGAGTCAAACTGGTTTCTACTAAGTGTATATCAAAATGATGCAGATCAATGTAAGCAAATTTTAAGGAGAATCATTTGAAAGTTTTTGGACGGTAACTTAAAGGAAAAATATCTTCCTATAATATTGGTTGCAACTTCTTTGGAGGAAAGGCAAATATATTAACACTGAGGTTTATTTAACTTGAGAATTTTTAAGAAGAATCAAAAGTATTATCAAAGAAACATAAAAATTAGCACAAACTACAAAAGCTATGTATTACATAAGTTGAAAGTGAGATTTATGAGTACATGTTATTATATTTGTAGCTTACCATATTACAAATAATGATGTAAAGAACAAACAATAAAACATACAATGTTTATAACAAGAGGTGGAGTGATTCTTTGTGATATACCATTTAAGTACTGACCCACCCACTAAACTCATTCCAAAAGTCAATCACCCTGTGAGAAAAATATAACTGATTTAATTTAAGATGACTCCTAACCTACTAAAATTTATATTTGTGTTCCCTTGTCCTATCATTCTCACCATTAAGTAAGAAAAAACAAACAAACAATACAATGACTTTCATAATTCCCTTAACAATCTTAAATATCTCAATCAGATCCTGTTTAACTCTTCTCTCTTCAAGAAAAAACAATTTCAAAGATCTTAACCTGTCCTCCTTTGATTAGTTTCCAAAAGTTCATGGTTCCTCTTAAGGTAAGGAGTCCAAGACTGAACACAATACTCCAAATGAGGCCTAACCAGTGACCTCTACAATGAAGTTATAACCTCTCATAATGGACAAACTGCAGCCTTTGGGACTGATGACATAAAAATGGTAGTGAAGAAGTTGAGCCTAATGTATATGGGTTACAATCAAGGGTTTGAAAGATAGAATGATAAATTTTGTAATGAGATCAGGGTTGTTACTAATAAGAATATTGATGCAATAATTATAGGATACATTAATTTTAGGCACATTGATTGTGATTGTATGGAGTCAAATAGTGAGGAAGGGATGTTTCTTTAAGTCATTCAAGATGATTTTCATACCAAATGGTCACAGAGTCAACCAGGAATGATGGTATTTTAGATCTGTTGTTAAACACTAATGATGATATGAATGCAAGAGTTAAAGTTGTTGCATAATTTAGTTGTTTGTTTTAGTATCACTGAAATAAAAGAAACTTTAGTTCCTAATTTTTCAAGAGCAAATTTTGAGGCCAAGAGAAAAGATTTTTCATTAGTGAATTGGGAAAATGAGTTAAAAGATAATATAAGACATATTTGGGTGTATGGCTAGCAAGAATGACAAAGACTGTTAAATAATAAGCTCTAGATAGTGCACATGCTCTTCCTTGTAACTTAGGCTAGCATATAAAATAACCTAGATGTACTTCTGCAGGGTCCCTGAAAGTGTTCTGTTTCAAGAGTGAATAAAACCAAAATTAAGAGTAACAAATATTTATATTTCTTGCTTTTGAAGTT
>NW_013666460.1:320055-327673 GCF_000517525.1 Limulus polyphemus
TGAAGTTCATATGTCATGCTGTGTTGTAGCCTACAGAGTGCATAATTCTTCTCCTGATTCGTGGCATGTGTACATTTTAATGATGTCATTTCAGTGTCTACTGACTGACTGATAGACAACACACTACTGTATAGTAGTGCAAGTGGTTAAAAAAGGTGATTACTCCAGATGTTCTTTGGCCCCCTTTCAGGGGAAAAAACTATGAACAGTGTCCCCCATAACAAAAGGTGACACACTAAGTTTAGTCTCAACTCAACTTTACTACATAGCAATAATAATAATACAGACTTTAAATGAAAACCTGTACTCCACTATCATGTGGAGCAAGTTGTACACTATTCACTAAATGGCAAATGTAAACAAGTGATGAAATACTTAATTAAGCTACAGGTGAAAACCAAACAGTATCCAAACAAATGAAAGTGAAAGTTAACTTTAAAGTTACAAGAGAACTTGAAGAGTTTTCAGAAAGTAAAACTACACAAAAATATACATACCTGTTACCAGCAATCAAAAGTGAGAACTTTAATATGAGTTCTCATGTAGAAGCGAAAGTTACAGAAACACATCATGAATATGTAGTGAAAGTCTACTAAAATCCTTGTGTTAACTAAGCAAATTCTACATAAAGCTGTGTAAATTGTAGGTGATCTTTTGTACAAATCTAAGTTAATCTAGGTGAAAATCTGCATAAGATCTCAGAAAATTCTGCTCTCTCAGGCCTCAACACTGTTTTATATATCACAATAAACTCTTGAGTTTGTGACACAATAAAACAATGATTGGTAACTAATAGATCAGTTGGATATAAGGCTGAAAAGATGACAAGTGAGTCCACCTGTAACTACTACCTAATTTGCTAACAAGAATAACTTGGTGTCTTAATTAAAAAGTGTATTATTGTTCTTGTAAGAGAAACAGATAAGAAGGTGCCTAATCTACACTTCATACGATTAGCCCTAAGGAAAAGCTAAAGTCAAAAACCCTCTTGAACAACGCCATGCTCCAATTTTAGGAATTATAGTGAAAAAGAAAAGATATTCCACAAAATTAACTTTAAACTAATGGAGTGGAAACAGGTAGTACAGGGATTTGGTTTAAAAAAAATTAGGAAATCTAAAAAGGCTTATGAGAAATAGCTGGCTGATAATGTTATAATAAAAAGCAAGGATTTTTAAATATGTTAAAGATAATCAAAATTTTAAAATGGGATTGGACCCTTAAAGGATGCTGATGGCAAGGTTTTTGTTTAAGACTTTGAGATGGCTGGATGTCTAAATGTTATTTTCTGTTTTACAAAAGAAGATATTAGTGATATTCCCAACTCTCTGCATTCTATTGGAAATGTTGAAACCGATTTGAATCAAGTATTTCAATAAGTACAGTAAAATCAAAAGTTGCAGGGAAAGAAAGAATTATTTGTTTTTTAACTATTTTATAATAGTTATAAATAGTACAAGTTTCTATTAATACTAGTAAGTTTGTTTATGATAGACTGCTTGTTCATTCAGTGTCACAAGTGCTATATTCTTTCTACCTTGTTGAATATGTTTTAGTAAATTCATTCCATTCACCACTGCTGACTATAAGACTGTTTTCTGTCATTTCAATATCAGCATTATGGAATTTCATTAACTAGAGACAATAAAGGCAGAGGAAATACCTAATGGAGTCCTAAATTTTAAAACTGAGACTGTGTAGTGAGAGAATATTCAACTGAGAGAACAAAAAATGTGAAACACATGCAGTAATGTTACACTTGAGTTAATAAAGACACAGACAAGAAGAAGCAAAACACTGGTTTTATGTCAGTTATTCATCATTTATGGAAGCCTAATATCAGCACAATTAGAAAGAAAATGTGTCATTATCACCAAAAATCATTTCAGTTGCATGTTATGATATAAACCTAAGAAAAACTGCTCGTATTGTTTAGCTCACTCAATGTTATAAGGTTACATTGGTATTTTTGGTAAAAACAAAGACTTTCACTTTTCATGACGTACATGCATGTGAACTGTACATTGTCATACATAATACAATTTGAAAAACTTAGTTCTTACCAACAAAATGCTTGGGTTAAATGCATGTAACTATGCAGTTTATAGAGGCATGATCTATGATTTCTACATTTTTTAATTGCAAACAGTCATGTTAAAAAATTAACTTTTTACATATAACATAATGAGTGAAAAGGCAAATTTTCCACTAAAAATGTATTTATATCTATTGGCCTTCTTACAAGAATTCATGGGAGTGGTGTTTTATAATTGTAATACATTATGACTGGTTCATACTTATTTACATTTGATAAGTAAGAAGATATGCATAAAACATATTAAATGAGAAGGAAATCATCTGTCACATAGAAACAGTTATTGGTAGAAATTATCATGTGAACCACTAGTTTACCTTAATTACACGTTGATCATTTCATGCAGTGACATAGTAAGTGGGGGCTTGGTGTATCATTTTTCAATCTGTCTCAATTAAAATGCATCAAAACTAGAAAAATTACTCTCAGGAAAGGCAGGAGAACTAATAAAATTCAATCCAGAACCCAAAAGCATCCAGGGCCCTAAGGCAAGCCCTTGACCCCCAGCCATAATGGATGTGCTTGGTAGGGGTTAGAGAAAGACTAGTTAATTTTTTGGTTGTTAGTAATGCAGTCCAACTGATCTTCATTACTAATGGAGTATCTCAGGGGTCCTTTGCTTTTCTTACTTCATGATATTGATCATGGCATAATTAGTAAAATAATAAAGCTTGCTGATGTTATTAAACTCTTCTGTTTTATAGCTTTGGGTTTTTAAATATTTCTAAAAAACACACCAGAAGAAATTTCAAAAATAAGTAATCAATTGTATTGATTACTGTTTCTCTACATTGACATCAATGAGGAATATGAGGGTGTTAAGTCAATAGTAAGTGCAAAGCATTTAAACTGGGGATGTGGATAACACCAATGATAGAAGTATGAGAAGAAAATTGTTTATTAGTGCTCATTGTACTAAGTAAACCAGTAAAGAATATTACAGAAGTTAAGAGTTTAGTTTTGTGGGGTATTGTTCAAGTCCTAAAAAAAAAAGTTTTTTTCTCTGTACATTTTAAACTGAAACAGAATACACAACTTGACCAATCGGCCTATGTTTGTATACAAGCACAGTACAGTCACATTGACTATTTCTCTCTGACTGCAATCCATTACTCTTATCTTGCAAACTTGTTTGTACTACTACTTAAAACATCTCTCAAACAAGATAATAAAAACTCACTTACTACAAAGCAGGTCCCAAGAAATGCAAATCTAACCAGCCTCCGAGTTTCAATGTTTTTTAATGTTTTCTGTTCCACCACTGTCTGGCAGATGAAGTCCCCACATGCCATTAGAATTCCTATAGAAAACTGAAATTAATACTATGTCAAGATAGTCTTCAAAAATCTTCAAACATTTCCATAAATTACATGTACTAGACCTGAACACTCGAATCATTTAAAAGAGGATAATACAAAATCTAAAAACACCTTTCCATCAATACCTTGCTAGTAAAAATATTTAACTCAATATTCTGATAATGCTTATATAAAAAAATCACTTCAAATAGAAATGGCTTAATAATGTGTGGTTCTACATGTAGCTGTAAGAACCATTTCAATTATTTATAGTTTGTTGTTATGCACAAAGCTACACAATGGGCTGTTTTGGCTGTGCCACTACAAGTAATCCAAACACAGTCTTTTACATTGTAAGCCTTCAGACTTACCACTGAGCCACTTGGGGAGCACTATTTATAGTACAACATTTACATTTTCCAAAGAGGTATGCTTAAGAATTAAGTTTTATTCCTTGAGACCACAATTTGACATAAAGCAGAGTGGTCTTATTCACTCATGATGATCTTAGAACAACTGGTACATTTACTTGATATCGTTCTTTTTGCA
The DNA here is from genome assembly GCF_000517525.1 of Limulus polyphemus. NCBI lineage: Eukaryota > Metazoa > Arthropoda > Merostomata > Xiphosura > Limulidae > Limulus > Limulus polyphemus. Next base: position 323,998 of record NW_013666460.1, read on the forward strand.
AAGCCAAGAAATCATGCAATTTGGGTCACTAAAGCATCTACTAACAGGGTTTCTATAAACTGTCCTCTTTAAAAGTCAGTTCAGTCACACTTCTTTCCTATGTTGCTTTACAACGTATGTGGAATTGAGCTTACAATTAATTAAGTTTTAATACATAAGTTGTACCTACATGCCATGAAAATTGAAATTGAAAAAGTGGTCATGCCATGACCTTTATTGGCCATACAACTTCATACAACCCTGCATCTTAAGGAAATTACCTTCTGACGTTTTGTATTCCTATTATTACTATTAGTATTCATATTCTTACTCTCAGTATTATTATCATTCATATTCTTACCACATACCAGTCGTTATTGTCTGAGTTTTCCACGGATGTTTATCCAAGACACGTAGATACCAACGTAAGCAAGAAGTAGCCATGGCAAAGAAAATTATATGACTTATATTTTAACCTTTGGAAAGTGACAAAGAGAATTAATACAACTTAATTTAAGATACCTTAAAACTTATTTTCCTTCATATTATGTAACCAGTAGACGGAGGTTGTAACAAAGCCTACTCAGATATGCTTGTAACTATAACTCATATTCGTGCTCAAAATCAAATGCTATTTACACTCTTCATCCCCTAGTAAGACTGTTGCATGTTTGTCCCCCTTTCCAACTAAAAATGTGATGCTTAAAATATCAAATCTAAATCAGTTTGTACTATGATTGCGGAACAATAAAAATAATGAAATACAAATCTGTAACAAATCAATCAGTTTATAAGTGTGAGTAGAATGGTACTATTATGATTTTTAATATAGTGATCACTGAATGTGAGTTACTTCTCTAGCGTAATTTTGTTTCTTTATTATTAAGTGCCAAGACACACAACGAGCTACCTGTGCTGTATCCACAGCAAATAATATCGAAACACATTTTTTTTTTTTTGCATTTTCTCAACTAACCCCTCAGGTGGAGGAATTAGGATCTGTTTGTTTATAATTTCGCGCAAAGCTACATGAGGCCTATCGGCGCTAGCCGTCCATAATTTAGCGGTGAGAGACCAGAAGGCAGCTAAATCTTGGGGTACTCTTTTACCAACGAATAATAGGATTGATCGTAATTTATAACGCCCCCACGGCTGGAAGGGTGAGCATATTTGGTAACGAGGATTCCAACCCGCGACCCTCAAATTGGGAGTCGAGTCAACAAACAAAAAAAAAAAAAAGGAAAAAGAAAACCCTATCGTTCTAATTGTTTGGTAGGCAGGTATATCATATGTTTCCCACCATTTTTGTTAACTTTTAATTTTTATTTTGTTTAGTTAGTTTTTATGTAATTTGGGCTTCCACACGTTACTCAGAAAACTGTTGAAATTGTTACCTTGTAGTTGCCTTTGTGCCTTTATTCTCTATAACAGATAAATTATTGTGAACTACATTTTCAATGTTTTATTTTAGATGTTTGTTAGAGGAAACTGATAATGTAATGATTTAGAAATTTTCGAAAATTTGGAAAATGAGAGGATATTATAATTGCGAATATAAGTGAATTAGCTAGTGAGTTAATGAGTTGATTATGAAAGAAAAATGAATGATTAATCAGTTAAGTATTTGGTGAGTGATTTAGTTCACTGTTTTTGTTTATTAAATTAATCAATCAATCAGCAAGGAGATTCCATAAGTACGTTTGTTTTTGTAAATTATTTTTCAAATTATTGTTCAAATATTGTTTATGAACTTATACCTACTTGTTTGTTTACGAGCAAAGCCACAATGGGCTATCTACTGTGTCCACCGTGGGGAATCGAACTCCTGATCGTAGCGTTATAAGTCCTTAAACTTTCTGCTGTCCCACTCAGGGACGTCTGTGCTCTGCCCACTACAGGTATAGAAACCCACTTTTTAGAGTTATAAGTCTATAGACTTATCATTGAGCCACTGGAGGAGATGTCAAAGGGAACATAACATATAGCAAATATCATAGAAGAAATACATTAATTCGTTATTATTACGTAGACTTGGCATTAGTTTTCTCCATATATAAAGCATACAAATTTTTATGTTTGTCCGTTATCTAACTACTCCTAGGTCGCTGAGCCAATCTCAATCAAACTTTTTGGGATGATAGTTTGGAACAAGGGGCATGTTAATGGGGGTTCACAACTCCCTCCACTCCCTTTATTGCAGTTATTGAGCGCTTATTATATTTGACGTAAGTTAACGTTAACTATATTCACAGATGGCGCCACGTTCTTACACCAAAAATAAAACTATTAAATTTTCTATAACACAGACACACTGTGAGGAGAGAGCACACAAACGTCTTATATATCTCAGAGAGTGTGCTAGCACTCTCTACAGAGGAATACAATGAAAAAACAATGGTCGCCACTATTGCAATAATACATAAATTCAGCTAAAGTTTCTACCCCAACAGCAACAGTAAGGCTGGTATGAACACTGAAGAGCCATTTCTTTAGTTATACCCACTTCCTACTTTGACTCATAACCTTTCAACTTCGGCCCATATGACACTTCTGCAGCCAATGATCGTCAGCTAATTAATCACGTGAAACACACTGTGGAAGGACATTAAGAGGTGGGTGTTGAAAGAGGATAACAGAAGGCACACCTACCGCCACAATTTTTTTGGCTACCTCTTTCTACAAAGTCACCCTGACCATTGCACAGTGTATAACGTGTTTTAAGTATTAACATATTGAGTTATTATAGCTTATACAAAACTTCTGATGAGGTAATAATAAATACTTAATAACATGTCCTAACTTGCACACAATTTATCTATAACATAGATATTGTTGCGTCATCGAGGTCACGTGACTGGTGTGGCGCCACCTATTTTCTAGAACTATCCTGTACCTTGGCGAATGCTCTAGTATTTACTAGATATAGGGTAGCCTGGTATATAAAAGAGGGTGACAACGTGACGGGACAATAGTGTGTGTATAGGTAATGAGTAATTGAACTGCAGTCAGAGAGAGACAACGAACGTTAACTTCAACAATACCCGTTATAGTGTTTGTTTTAGCGCGAATATTGAAATTAAGTGTATCGTAAAGTTATATTCGGAAAGAATAAACCAGTTTTATTAAGTAAGGACTTGTGTCGCTAAAGCTTTGTCGAAACGAAGTTACGGAAAGTTAATTAACAAACGGAGACGTAACAAATTGGTGTCAGAAGTGGGGTAAAAAAAAAATGGAAACTAGAAGCGGCAAATCAAACTACAGCATAGCAGACTTGATGGCAGCAATTCAAGAACAGCAAAAGAAACAAGAAGAACGAGAAGAGAAATTACAAAAGTTTTTAGAGGAAAAAGAAAAGAAACAAGAAGAACGAGAAAATAAACAAGAAGAGAGACAACAGCAGTTGCAAGAAAACCTGCAACAGTGGCAGCTGGAACAACAAAATAAACAAGAGAGATTACAGCAGTTGTTGGAGGAAAAAGAAAAGAAACAAAAAGAACGAGATATTAAACAAGAAGAGAGATTACAGCAGTTGTTGGAGGAAAAAGAAAAGAAACAAGAAGAACGAGAGATTAAACAAGAAGAGAGATTACAGCAGTTGTTGGAGGAAAAAGAAAAGAAACAAGAAGAAAGGGAGATTAAACAAGAAGAGAGATTACAGCAGTTGTTGGAGGAAAAAGAAAAGAAACAAGAAGAAAGG
>NW_013666460.1:328554-333052 GCF_000517525.1 Limulus polyphemus
CTAAAGTTTCGTCGGAACGAAGTTACGGAAAGTTAATTAACAAACGGAGACGTAACAATATGTTAGAAATAAATTGTGTGAAAGTTGGGATTTTTGTGTTATTTATCATAGCATCCACCCACACATTTTTTAAAAGTTCATAACCAGGACAAAGAACGAGATACTTCATATAGCTTCACAATATATGATCGAGAAGTCCATGTGCGCTATATAGAAATGACTAAATATGAGATTGAGCTTCCTGTGATAATGAGGAGGAGAGTGTCATAATATCACCAAGAGGGGAAATACTCATTCCAGGAGTTATTAGGAATAAATCTATATGTAGAGACTTGGGCATAGTATATCCTGAAGGATTGATGGTTGTAAAATAAAGTTGTCATACATGACTTTACTCAAAAAAAGACTTAAATCAGCTAACGATGAAATGAAAAGTTGTTAAAATTTTGATAATGATAAGACTGGTTTCCATCGAGGTGAGATGGATTGGTTGTAAAGGCTCCACTGCAAGAAAGGACAAATTACAAACTCATGTAGATGCTGGGAAGGACGAAATATTGCATTGAAAAGAATCAATGACGTGGTTTAAAAAGTCCAGAAGGACAAGCAGTTCAAGCCAGAAGTCATCCACCATGATAATGTTTGTAAGTATGTTGATGAAAAAAATGACCAACTGGGTAACTTCAGAAAAGAAATTGTCAACAGAAAATAAACCTATTGAGGAGCCTAGAATTCCTGATAAGATCAGTTTAAAAGGACCACCACAGTTAAAGTCACCTTTGGATTTACTTGACCACCTATCTAGGGAGAATTATTTCCCCAGTAATAGGACAGTAAATGATAATAAAGGACAAGAAACGACAGTACATTATGAATATGAATATCAATGAAGCAGTGGGTTAATGAGTTGAAAAAGAATGAGAGTTTACGAGGTATTTAGTAAGTGATTCATTTCAGTATTTGTAAAGAGAGTTTTGCATGCATTAAGCTAATCAATTCATTAACAAGGAAATTCTATAAGCATGTTTATTTGTAAGTTATTCATACCATTAGTCTTGTAATGTTTATTCATACATTGCGAACTTAGACCTACAGCTTATGTCAAAATGAATGTAGCCTGTAGGAAATGTTATAAAAGAAATAAATTCATTAGTTATTGTTACATGGACTGATCTTGGAATTATTTTCACCAGAGAATCCAAAAGAACTTGTGAAGTGATAGAATATATTACAAAAATGTGTATTCTGCTTGAGGTAGCCATCAATGCTGGAGATTTTTTGTATGGTGTGTGTGTGCTGAAAACCATTGAGCAAAATCATAAACCCTGTATATGACTGAAACTACCAATGTGCAGCACCCTCATATGTCAAGTCAATGTGTGCTACTACACCTTCATCACCCCTAATTCCCATGGAGTTGAAGGTGATATCACACATCTGTAGATGATGTATGTATGTTACAGCCAATGATGCTGTGGTAGAATGATCAGTCACCTGATGATCATATTGTAACAAAAATGATATAAGGTCTTCTGCTAGATCAGAACCTCTTTATTTTCTGATTTCCACTTGATTATCAATGTGAATAGTTCAACAGAGAACCACATGGAGGGAAGAGAGTTATTGATCGATTCACAAGTCCAGAAGAGGTATTCATCATTTTTCTATGGAAATACACACACACACTGTATTTTTGTCATCTCTTCAGTAAAGATTGTTTTCACATGCCATATATACATGTATGTCCAATCTATTTATTTTTCATGCAGCTTAAACTGTTAAAAGAGGTGCTAATTGAATAAGACCTGATGTGGGTAAAACGACTATAATGGGACACACATGATGTTACTACATGCAATAACTCATAACAGCCAGTAACTTATCAACCAATGTTAGAATTTATCTATGAACTCAGAACTGCCAATACACTGAATCAGTCGGTCTATAAGGTTTGACTTTCTTGTAAAGTAAGGTTATTTCATTATATTTCTTAAGTTCTTCTTGTTAAATGATTACAGATTAAGCACTGATTAAATTGGTAACTTTTTGCAAATGTTTGTACTCAGTATAATGCTTTTTGTTTTACTATATGATAGTAAGATTCTTACTATCGTATGGCATCACCCAATTTTTTCTCACTTTTTCCGAATCATCATTTGTTTGAGGCCCTAATGCATGTAGGTGCAAATGTGTTTCATGGAGGATATAGTACTGTCTAATTATTACATCAGAAGTTTATAGACTGTCTGGACATTGCATCAGCAATTTTTTTGGCTATAAACAGAGGTTCTTACTGAGAGTCAGTTTTGAAGTGTATCTGCTACAACGTGCGTGTGATGCTATCATGGCCAAGGGTTACATGTTAACTCCAAATAAAAAATCAGGTCATTGTTTCTTTGAGCAAAGAAGGACCTTCGACAAGGCAGGTTGCTAGAAGAATTAACTTTAATCAGTCTACTGTGGACCACTGGGTGTGGAGATATAGAGAAACTGTGTGGAGTGGCTGAAGGGAAGAGGTAGGAAGAAAGCTACCACAGTAGCTGATGACCATGTTTTGAAATGCGTGAGTCTGCAGAATTGTTGACTGCCACCAACAAATTTCAAAGGAACATGGCAGAAAACTTCAGGGGTCACTGTCACCAAGTGCAATGTCCAGTTTCGCCTGAATTCAGCTGGTCTACCAGCAAGATGGCCAAGAAAGAAACCCTTCCTCACCAACAAGATGAGGCTCAACTGAGCCAGAGAGAATACTGACTGAACTGAAGCAACGTGGATGAAATTGATCTTCTGAGACAAATCAAAGTTCAACCTGTGTGTTTTGATGGGAAGCACTTTGTACAACATCACTGTAGAAAAGAATTTCATCGAGCGTGTGTGAATGCAACTGTAAAGCATACACAGGGTCAGGTGACATGGGGCTACATCTTTGTTGTAATACTGTTATGTCTCCGTTCGTTAGTTAATTTTCCGTAAATTCGTTCCGACGAAACTTTAGCGACACAAGTCCTTTCTTAAATAAAACTGGTTTATTCTTTCTGAATATAACTTTGCAATACACTTAATTTCAACAGTCGCGCTATAACAAACGCTATAATTCTCAACGAACGTCTCACGTGCTCGCCTCAACAATACTCAGTTCAATTACACATATACTGTTCCCGTCACTTTGTGACCGTCTTATATATATAAGACTAACACATATCTAGTAAACGCTAGAGCATTCATGAAGGAACAGGATATTTCGAGAAGAACATGGCGTGATACTAGTCACGTGACCTCGCTGACGCAACAATACGTTTGTTATGGTTTGTTTGTTAATAAAGATGCATATACATTGGCGTCTGTAGGAGGAGGGCAAGAGGGGCACTGCCCCCCCCCCATGGAAAATGAGAGACATAATTCTTTCTTTGTTCATTCAGCTTATATATATATATAAATTTACAACTTTTTTATTCACTTCACAATTTTACACTACTTTGCCTCCCCCTGGAAACATTTACTACCTTGGAAAAATTTGTGAAGACGTCCATGTGTTTGGATGACTGAAATATGAGCCAGATGACTACTGCTTTACCAATCATGTCACAATCGGAAATCACTGATTGCCAATTATGTTCAGTAAAGTTACGATGTCATTGTGTAGTATTGTTGACAATTTAACTTTAAAAATTGTAACTACATAGAATGTACTTTGAAGCTTCATTGAATTTGAAATGGTTGAAGTTATCAATAAATGTGCCACAAAAAATCACGATTTCTTTCCCGTTCTTTATTTGAAGGAGTGAAAAATAAAAATGGGGACTAACATAACGTTATGTGACTGTGGTGAGAGACAAACAAATTGTTGAGGTTTCTTGACCTAAATTCGCCATTCACTTTAGCTATAAGTGTGAAGATTCTTGCTATAATTCTACACATTTTGAATTAAATCACTTTCTAAACCAAATGAAGTATTCCAACCAAAAGTCAAATAAAGTGACAATGTTAGAAAGTTTTAGAATTGGTTGCCAAAATAATTTTTAAAAATTAATCTTATCAACTATGATCCTAATGCATATGTAATGATTAACTTTCCAACCTTAAAAAAGAAAAAGAAATTACAACTTTAAATGCATTATGATAAAGAAGACCCACAATGTGCTGGTTAAATAATATAAAAGTTATCACCTCCCAACTCGACACACATGCTTTCATCGAATGTGTCTTAAACCTCAGCACTTACACTGTCACTTTTATCTAAAATCACGAAATATTAGCTTTTACTGTCGATAAAGAGTATATACTAGACCACCGTGACTAATTGGGTCACCCACTATTCAGAGGTTATGAAGAATTCAAAATAATTTCAATATTGCACCGAAATGAAGGTTTATTTTGAGATAATTTAATTAAATGTTTCAATCCATTCGTGTTATTCACAATTCAAGAAAGATATTTGATTGTTGGTCGGGAGTAAAGGAAGACCATTTCATATTTCAAAAAATGAAGTAAGAAGTTT
>NW_013666460.1:334052-337018 GCF_000517525.1 Limulus polyphemus
TTCATTGACTCTGAAGTGTAATGTTTTGCAAAATAACACTTATTTATACAGTTATCAAAACACCAATTTACATATTAAAGAATTTCACGCCATCTGCTGACAACATTTCCATCAGGTCCCTCATCCTTATTCAATAATTTAAATTTACTTTTTTTACATTTAATTATCTCAATAGATTCACTTATATTCATACCAATTACATTTCCAGGTTGTGCTAAAATAACAGTTTTTTCCCATTGAATTGTGTGATTAGTTTCACTAGCATGTTCTACTAAAGGTGAAATAGTAATATTATTATTTTTAAAATTTTTTTATGTTCATTAAGCCTTAATTTTAAATTTCTTCTCCTATATAAACTTTTTTACATTCACATAATATTTTATATATGCCAAATTTTTCCATTAATTCAATTTTATCTTTAGTTGTGTTAAGAATTTCGCTGACTTTATTTATCGGTTTGTATATCGGAAAAATGTTTATTTGTTTTTTAAATTTTTTCATTATTTGACACGATAAACCAAGTATATATATGATAGTACTGAACATTCTTTCTTACTTTTTTCAGCAAATGGTTTTAACTTAATATTGTTACGTCTCTGGTCGTTTGTTAATTACTCGTAAAAATTCTTCCCGAGAAACTTCAGCGATACAAGTCCTTGACTCAATTGTCCGTCTCTATCTCTGCCTGTCTCCAATTCAATTATTGCCGTCACTTTATTTACCGGCTTATATATATACAAAATAGAGGGCGTCTGGAGTACACTCGAGGCTTCACGAACGGACATGATCTTTCTAGAATCTCATGACGTGTTACCAGGTCACGTGACTTCCGCTGTCGTAACAATATTTTTATCCCTGTTTTTTAGTTTTATGACAGCTCTGTCAACAACATTTGGATTAAAACCTCATTCCACTGCTATGTGCTTAATTAACAATAACTCATTATTGATATCATCCTGTTTACAACATAATTTTAATATCCTGTCCACATAAGAGTAAAAAAACACAGGTTTTTTGAGATGTAGTGTGACAAGATTGTTGATGTGGCGGAATGATTACAGAGAAAGGTTTAGATAAATGGCAGTTTCCAATTTATCATCATTTTACTCACTAAAACATCCAAAAAAATGTAAACAACCATTAATCTCAACTTCATAATTAAATCTTATAGAATTATCAATGTTATTAAGGTAATTAGCAAAACTAGCTAGTTGATCTCTACCATACTGCCAAATCAAAAATGTGTCATCTACATACTTTAACCAAAATTCAGTTTTTTATCTGCTTCTTCTAGTGCTTCACTTTCAAAACTGTCCATAAATAAATCACACAATAATGGTGATAAAGGAGAACCCATAGCTTACTTATACTCTGAGTGGTAATTTTGGTTATGTCCTTTCAACCTCAACTGTTTGAGGACAACCAGGGGTGTTCAGAAGTCTTTTCCGCTTCTCTTAACCCTCGTTCTGTTTATAAACTTTACCATTAATTTAGAAAAATGAGTTTTCAACACATATTTCTACGAAGTTAATTATATATCCATTATTTCTAAGACTGAATTATTATTTTATTTCAGTTTTTCTCAAGACATTCAATAACCTTTTCCACAAGTACTTTGGTGAACACTGACACAACATCAAATGACACCAAAATATCTTTTTGATCTGAAATTATATGCTCAATTCTTTCCACAAATTCAAACGAATTCTTAACCGTGTATTTATTTTTATCCCTTAAAAATGAGAATTTTTGGGAAATAAATTTTGCTACATTATAAGTTGAATTCTTCATATTAGCTATTTCTAGATTTTTCTGTCGCGTATTATAAATATGTGCAGATACAGAGAGTATGTTAGTGAAAGTGATGTTAGATTGCGTGATTGTCCATTTAGCTGTAACAGGCGATTTCTAAAGTGAGTCTCCAGCTTGTATGTAACAACTGAGATAAATTGTTTGTTTTTGAATTTCGCGCTAGCCGTCCCTAATTTAGCAGTGTAAGACTAGAGGGAAGGCAGCTAGTCATCACCACCCACCGCCAACTCTTTGGCTACTCTTTTACCAACGAATAGTGGGATTGACCGTCACATTATAACGCCCCCACGGCTGAAAGGGCGAGCATGTTTGGTGGGATGGGGATGCGAATCCGCGACCCGCAGATTGCGAGTCGAGCGTCCTAACCACCTGGCCATGCCGGGCCAACTGAGATAAAGAATAATTTGCCTTGTCAAAGGGTGTTCTAAAGTAATTGAACCCGCCTGTGTGGACTTTGACGAAAAGGAGACAATGACTTAAGACCCTGAATACAACTGTGGTAACCAACAGTTATATTGGTGATTTTGAAGTGAGTTTTACATCTTGTATTGTAATAAAAGAGATAGAGAAGAGTAATTCGTCTTGTCAGTTGGGTTCTAAAGTAATTGAATTAGCCTGTGTGGACATTTGACAAAAAAAAAAAAAAAAAGAGAGAGAATTATTTAAAGCTCTGGATACAGCTATGGTAACCCATGAGGTAACGTAAGTGAACTTATCACCGCTTATATTGTGATAACAGAGGAGAGAGAAAAAATAATTCATCTTGTCCATTAGGTTCTAAAGTATCTGAACCAACCTGTGTGAACTTTGACAAAAAAAAAAGCGAAATATTTAAAGCTATAGATTCAACTGTGATAAACAATAGTATAACGAATTTTTGTAAATACATTTGACGTGTTTTGAATATATTATTTTAAAACAAGTGGATTGTGTGCCGTCTTGATTGTTGAAATTTATTGCCAACAAGTCCCATACACCTACCGTAAAGAATTCGGCCCTACAAAAACCTGACATATATTATATATGCATTTTTATATCTCATTATTAAACTACAAACACTCTCATAAAAACTATAACAGTTTATTATAATTTTATGCATCACTATCCAAGTTGAAAATATTAGGTTGTCAAGAAATTAATGTCGCTTTTGTTTA
>NW_013666460.1:337375-345542 GCF_000517525.1 Limulus polyphemus
AATTGCAAAGCATCACTTTCTGCAGATGGAGTCCAGGTTTTGGGGTCGGAAGTGGTTTATGTCTAGGACTGAGCCATTGTTTTTGGCATTTAATATTCGCATAGAAAATCCATTTTTCATCATCGGTGACAATTCTGTCCAAAAATGGTTCACGCGCATTCTGCAAAAGAAGAGATGAAGCAAAGTTCACACGTTGGAAACGATGATCATCAGACAGTTCGTGAGGCACCCAAACACCTTTTTTATGAAGTTTTCCCACATTCCTTAGATGTTTTCATATTATTTCATGAGAGACATGCAATTTCAAGGCCATTTCACGAATATGTTACCTTGGATTAGACTCAACAAGCATCTTCAGAGCATCAATATCAATTCCAACATATCGCCCCCTGCCATCACAGTTTTTAAGGCTAAAGTCACCTTGAACGAAATTTGCTGAACCGTCGTTTATACTTACGAACGTTCAAAACATTTCCATAAACTTCTTTGTGGCTACGGAGGCATTGCTTCTTTCTTGTATTCAAACAGCATTACATGCCGAATGTGTGTCTCATCGTGTGCCATCACTATGAGGGATTAAAGTATTCTTAACATTACACATTATATAGGGTACACTAACGTGGCGTGATGTACGTTTTTTGAGGGGTGGTTAATGAAAATGTTCCAAAATGCAACATTAATTTCTTTACAACCTAATACCTTATCAGTGAGCATTAGTGATGAGTTTTCTTTGGAAACAGTAGGAATCCATACAGTATATTAGTGAATTGTTTTCTACGTGTTCAAGTTTAATCTAAATTCATATGATTTACTTAGAAAATGATAAAAAAAAAAAGCAATAACAGCAACTTTTACAGTAAACAAGTTAAAATTTTTATGATTGAAATGCTTTGACCCATAGTATCAGTCACCATAAGGTAAGAGTTACATTCAAAAATGCAGTGAAATTCCAAAGAATGTTACAGGCTCTTGATGGTGAGGACAAGTTTGTAGTTTTCATTAATGTTTTTTTTAATAAAATGACATGGATGATATATTAATACAGATTAAGGGGGTAGTTACTGTATATTTATTTAGCATTACCTTTGATTACTTTATAGGTAATGCTCAAGCTGTTTTCTTCTGTTGATCCCCTTTTTAGGGATTTTTTTTCTCTGATACATCCAAAACTTGCGAGGGTCTTTTAGGATGTTTCTTAAGTCTGAGGTTCATTTCTCTCCAAGCGTTTCCAGTATAAAAGTATTTACATGAACTGGATTTTATTTTATAAATGACCTTGTTGTTTTATTTTCAGTGTGGTAATTGTTAGTAATAAGGCTCTTGATTTCAATACCTAATTTTTGTTTGATTATGGTATTCATGTCAATGTTGTATTTCTTTGTAAGTTGTTTCCATAATCCAATTAAGTTTTTGCTGATATGTTCGAAGTAAAGATGTTTTCACCTTTAATATTTGTATTTTTTTTTTTGCTTATTTGCATTTTTTTTAACTTGTATGTTTATATTAATTCAATTATTTTTTTAACACTAACACCTACAAACATGTCCTCACCATCACAAATCTGTAACATTCTCTGGAATTCAACTGCCTTTTTTTATTTAAATCTTACCTGACAATGGCCTGGTACTATGAATTAAAATTTTGTAATCATTAAAATCAGAACCTACCTACTGTAAAAGTTGCTGTTTTTGTATTTTTTAATTAATTATTTGGTTCAGTAGATTCCTAACTAAACATTATATATAAATTGTTTGTATTATAATTGAAAACTTTTTTTAAAGCTACACTGTCAGTTTCAGTGTGTTTAGGGGAATATACCCCATGAATACTGTATAATTATATATATAAATCTGTTAAAAGTTGTGCAGAAGCTGCTATGGAGAAAGTAGTAAAAAAATCATGAAACAAACACCATTATCATGGTGATATTTATTTATTGTTTAAGTGATTTCTCCTAAGTGTATACCAGCAAAATTATATTAAAAATTATGATGTACTTTTACTAAACAAATACCTTCAATCACATACAAATTATAAATTCACCAGCTAAACCACTGTCATAAATACAAATAATATTATACAGTGGTTTTAGACTTTTACTTGAATAGAATATGTGGGATAAAACTGGCATATTTTTGTTGTTTAATGACTGTTAAAACAGAACCTTTTCCACAGTTGTAACTAAGAATTATTTTAAGTCCTCAATTTTGATTGATATTCCCATGTATGTTTTAGTTTCTCTGTACATTACCAGTTACACTTCTCTCTGTAAAGTTAAGAAAAATTAGAAACTACTTCAAATGGCAATTCCAATAAAGCATTATGGCTCAAGTGTGATAAATGCTGCTTATCATTAAATTAGTACCAAGTCTGATATAAATCACATTGTAGCTAATATAAACATACAAGTTACAGTACTGAGTATCAGTTATGTTGATCATTGACCTATAAGCAAAGCTAAATAAGTTTTTCAACTTAAAGAAGTCTATTTAAGTTGGAGTTGTGTAAGTTTTTCTGAGAATGCTTGTGTACCATAAAAATAAACGCATTTTGAGTAAAAGAAATAATTACTGATGACACTAAGGTTTCACTTAATGAGGAAAAAGATACACTTGTTTACTTTTGATGCTGCAATCCAGTGCACAAAATGATGAAAAAGGCTAGCAAAGGTAAGAGGTAAGGTACAAGTTTTCACTGATAAAATATTGTTGTAAAGTATGTGGAGTTATAATCCTCATTTACAAACTATTTCTTCCAATATATATAAACACATGTATACAGAATACATTAATACTCCAATTAAAATATATTAGTATTTAAACTTAATAAAGTAAAAGGAATGTAAACTTTCTATATTGGCCTTGTTTAAAATATTACTCTAACATAAGGACCACAAGGAGCATATTAGTTCTTCAAGGCAGTCCTTGTACAGCCACCATTAACAAAAGTACAAATTTAAACCCACCCATTATTTTTCAGAAAGTCACTGATTTCAATCTTAAACTCCTCTAAAGTGCTGATTCCACTACTGTTAGAAAAATACAATTGGCTTAACTGGAGCTTAGCTTGTCTTTTCAAAATCTTAAAACTGTGTTCTTTTGTGCTATTATTTTCAGTGTATAGCACAAAGAAATCAGAGGCCTTTATCCTCTCAATCCTCCAGAAAATATTGCAAAATTCAATCAGATCACCTCTTCTTCTTCTTTTCTCAAGAGAAAACAAGTTAAGATATTTTAAGCTATCCCTATAAGGTAACTCACTGAATCTTCCTAGTAGACCTCTTCTGAGTAGGCTACTTCCAATATCCTTTCATAGGTAAGTACAGTGTTGCAAATGAAGTCTATATATTGTTTGTATAGAAAGATAATTACCTTTTTTCACTTGTAATTAGTATGTCTATAAATATAACTTAAAATTCTATTAGCTTTACTACTAGCAACAAAACACTGCTTCAATGACTTAAGTGACTTATTCACTACTATGTCAAGATCCTTTTTTTTCAGTCATGCTATTTAGTGAATTGCCATCTATGTTAGATGTATGATCCAAATCACAATAACCCAAATGCATTAGCTTCATTTACCTTAATTAAAGGTCATTTTCTAAATACTTGTCCAACTTAAAAATTGATTTAACTCATTCTGTAATACCTCAACATCCTTAATATACAAAAGTAGAGAGAAGAACCTCACCACATACTAATTTAATGCGTTAAGTGTTTCAACTTCGTGTGGGTCAACTAATCAATATTTTTTTAACGTGATTTTAATTGTGCGTTCATTGCCTTTACTTTAGAACTTCTTAATCCCAGTTTGAATTGGGAATTGCAGAGCCTTTGTTCAACAGACATTTCAATGACTTAATGACTTTGATAATTTTGTTTCTATCAAGCACAATAAAACAAACAATATCTGACCCAAAACATAGAGTGAGAACAAGGATAAATTTATTTGAAATATCTAACTCTTATAAACATTTCCAAGGCTCTTAGACAGAAACATGTACTCTTGTATAGACATCTATTTCATAGAATTAACTTGTCATAATTTTTTGAGCAAAAATATTTGTGATTTAACTATATTTTAATACTGATGGTATTATTTATGATAGTGTTGGTTACTAGGTTTAGTAAAATAATGTAATAATTATAATTGCTCTAATAACTGTGTTACGTTACACAAACTGAATAGTTTTGCATATAAAAGCCGAATAACTGTCCTTACTTGTGAAGAGAAAATAAATTTTCCTTGGCATGTGACAAGAGAGCCATCTTTCAAAGACTTTAGGAGAGTTGATTTTCAGGTTGTGAAGATAAATATTTTAATTCTCACATTGTGATTATACTCAAGACCTGATAGTAGGAGAGCAGTTGCAAGTTGTGACAATAAATGAACTATTTATAAGGTGTGTGTGTTAGTAAGTCGATTGTCTCTTATATTGTGACACTAAGTGGGCTATTTCTCATGCTGCAACATTGTAAATAGATTTGCTAAACTGGCTGGTGTTTCACTGGTTCTTGGTTTGATTACTGTTAGTTTTTATGCATTGAAGATTGTTCAAACTAGCCTACATTTAGTAACACTGACTGTTTAAAGTTATGATGAACTGTGACAGGTCTTTTATGGATCAAAATGGACATTGCTTCTTTATAAGGTTATGATATGTCTATATTATAAAGCAGTTAATGTTTGTTTGTGAGAAAAAATTTTCCAACTTCCTGCCCTCTGATCACCGTGGGTATATCCCAGAGGGATCCTTAAACCTTATACTGCATTCATTTTCCAATGTTTGAGTTTGACAACTATTTAAATTCTTCCAGTTGCTTTGTTTTAGTGCCTATTTCCTGAGCTCTGGTTGCCATGAAACTTTCACGGGTTCTTGGGTATGGACTAGATCTCCTACTAATATAAAGAAACTGGCCAGTATGAATTAATTTCTAGAAAAGTATATGCCAGTATTTAATATATTTGCAAGCATGCTGTCTTCCAATTTCCATGAAGCAAATGAACTAAATGCCTATGTAGCATGAGGACCTGAGCTAGTTACTTTTAATGTTAAGATGCATAATGACTAATCTCTTGTGGTTCATGTTATGACAAATGACATTAACTGCTCATTGGGCAATGATGCACTATGACTGATCTCCTGTATTACATGTAAATTGTAATTTCCATGCTTGTTTGTAAAACGTAATACATTATGGCTGATCTTTTTGGAGATTATATTGTAATAAATGACATTAAATATAAAATTATAATGCATTATGACTAGTCTCTTATGAATCATATTGTTAAGACTGACATTGCCTGTTCTTACGACCTGGATTTGCAATGACTGATCTCATGTTTCATATTGTGATGAATGAATTTGCACTGTAACTGGTCTTTTGTGAATTAGATTGTGATTTCTAACAAGTATATACAATTATAATGCACTGTTTGTGAATCATATTGTGATTACTGACATTACTGAATTATTCTGCTATGATGTACTGTTTGTGAATCATATTGTGATTACTGACATTACTGAATTATTCTGCTATGATGTACTGTTTGTGAATCATATTGTGATTACTGACATTACTGAATTATTCTGCTATGATGTACTGTTTATGAATCATATTGTGATGAATAACATTACTGAATTATTCTGCTATGATGTACTGTTTATGAATCATATTGTGATTACTGACATTACTGAATTATTCTGCTATGATGTACTGTTTGTGAATCATATTGTGATTACTGACATTACTGCCTTATTCTGCTATGATGTACTGTTTGTGAATCATATTGTGATTACTGACATTACTGCCTTATTCTGCTATGATGCACTGTTTGTGAATCATATTGTGATTCACAAACATTGATTGCTTCTTAGGCTATTATACGTTGAGATACATTGTGACTTGTTTCCTGCTGAGATATTTTGTGTTTACTGACATTGTGTCTTCCTTGCATAGAGGGTAAGTAAGGAACCAACTCACTGGGAGCAACAAAGCTTAATTCATGGATCTTTTGTTCATTATCTGAATTGGTATCTTCTTCCTGTAAAAGATAAAAAAATGTTGTTTTATAAATACTTTCTTATCAATCTTAAAACCTGAATTTTACTATTATGTCTAATACATTGTTAAAACCAGTTTTTATAGAACAAACACTAGTATATAAGTATTGTATGCATAAATTTTTAATAAGGCCAGGTAATTGACTTTCAGTTCTTCAAAAGCTAAATGTACACGTTTATATAAGAAGTGTGCATAATTTTGCATGTGACAGATCACTCATTCATGGGAAAAGCAAAACTTATAGAGCTCTATAGCTAGCAAACCTGTCACAGAAAACAGAAATTAGTTTAATTAGTCCTTAAAGATTATTCAGTAATATTATTAGAGATGCCATTTGCTCTTTGTAGAGGAGAAAATTCTCCTTGGGCCTTCCAATTTCCAGGTCCTAAGAAACCAATTAAAGTGATGTGATAGTCGAGTATACAATTAATGCACTATTAATTAGGGAAAATGTTTTGTTAGTATGTACAATGCAAGCATTTAAACAGTAATAATATAACTTCTGATTTTTAAAATATTAAAATATCTTTCTCAAGTACTAATCCTTCAAGTAGTGTGAAGATCTACATCTTCACTCTCCACCCTACCATTTACCATGTTACATATTTTGATTTCCTACTGCAATTACATATCACCCCCTCATCCCAATATTCAATAAATCACCCAAATATTTTAAGACAAATATTTATGTTTTAAAACAAATTTATTTCTAAACTAAATCCTTAAGGGCTAGACATACCAAATACCAAATGTCCTGATTCTAACAAATATAAATGCAAGCAATGTTAAGTGACCAATCATGTACACTAAATTATATTTGAAAAATGATGTAAGTTATTTTGTGCATGTCTAACGTACAGTACTAAACCTCTATATAAAGTTCTATAGCTAAGCCAGCCTTGTGGTATTTGTTGGTTATGGTAGGGTTGCTCAAGAAAAACAAGTAGTTAGTGAGCAACACCAATTGACCAAAAACAATATAACTGTGCTGGGATATTTTCTATTTTCATCAAGACCTCTTGATTTTTTACTTTAACATGAAATGAAAAAATGAAATATTTCAAAGATAATTAGTTTTATCAAATCATAAAGTATTGAAATAATGTAGAGGGGGAAAGATTAATTAAAAATAGTTTTTGTGCTCAATATTATCTTTTCTTTGTAATTAAAAGTTTATATCTTGTTTGTTTGCTGTAAAACACAAAGCTACACAATGGGTTATCTGTCCTGTGCCCATTATGAGTATGAAAACCCAGTTTTTAGCATTATAAGTCTTCAGACATACTGTTGAACCACTGGGGGGCAATTTATATATCTATACTATATAACATAACATAATGTTTAGGAACAACAAGGGACCTATTGATCCATCTCAGCTGTCCAATCCTCTAAATGAAAATAAAACTATTAAAGAGAAATCTTAAAACCAGCCCTTATCGCTCATGTATTTAACAAGCTTTCTTTTAAACTCACTTATATTTACTGCTTCCACAATATCTAAAGTTGACCCATTACAGAGGCCAACCATCCTGTTAGAAAAAGAAAACTGTCTTAGCTGAAGATGACTCCTACCTTGCCTAAATTTGTATTTGTGTCCCCTAGTCATACTATTCTTGCTATTAAGTACGAAAAAAGATGATGCATCAACATTATCAATCCCCTTTACAATCTTAAACACCTCAACCAGATCCCCACTAACTCTTTTTTTTTTTTCAAAAGAAAACAATTTCAAATATCTTAATTTTTCCTCATATGACAAACCCTTCATCCTAGGCACCATTCTAGTAACCCTCCTCTGAACCCTTTCCAATAATTCAATGTCCTTTCTAAGGTAAGGAGCCCAATACTGAACACAATACTACAAATGTGGCCAAACCAATGACCTATATAATGAAATTATAACCTTTTTAGACTTGGATTCAATATTTCTGTAAATACACTAAAATCCTACTTGCCCTAGCAACAGCACATTGCTTAGATAGCTTAAGAGATTGATCAACCATTACACCAAGATTCCTTTCTTTCATGACACTGCTAAGATTATTCCCATCCAGATTATACCTATAATTCAAATTAGGGTAACCCACATGCATTATCTTG
>NW_013666460.1:345887-390084 GCF_000517525.1 Limulus polyphemus
TGTAAAGCAGCAGCATCCTCTTCACAGCTAGCAACACCAAATACCTTAATATCATCACCAAATTTAAGTAATTTATTGAACATTCCTTCATCTATGTCATTGATGTAAATTAGAAAGAGCAAAGATCATAAGACTGAGCCCTGAGGTACCCCACTTGTGACATTAATCCAATTTGACTGAACTCCATTTTTACAACCCTCTGCTTTCTTCGATCTAACCACTCTTCTATCCAATTTGCTAACTTATTCCCCACACCTGTAGAGATATTTTTTACAAGCCTTTTATGTGGCACCTTGTCAAATGCTTACCCTCATCTACATAAGCAGTAACCTTTTCAAAGAATATCAAAAGAATTTTAAGATAAGCTTTTCCCTTAATGAAACCATGTTGACTATCTAATAAAATTACAAACTTTGTTAAATGACTTTGCAATGCATCATTTATCAGACTTTCCAAAAGTTTTCCCACAATTGATGTAAGATTAATAGGCCTATAGTTAGTGGGACAATTTTTATTACCTCCCTTAAAAAGAGGAGTGACATTAGCTAACTTCCAATCCTTTGGCACCTGCTCACTATTCAAAGACTTGCAAAAAATGGTAACAAGTGGCTCACATATCCAATCCTTAACCTCCTTTAAAACCATTGGGGAAATATTATCTGGTCCAGGAGCCTATCATTCTTTAAAATTCCCAATTTTTTCTTAACAAGCTCAGAATTAATGTGATCATTTTGTTTGATCTTGTTTCCATTTATCAACTGTTCAAGATGTGAAATACTTCATCAGTAAAAACTGGAGAAAAAGCAGAATTCAATAACCCAGCCATCTCATAATCATCAGATAGAAGCCTTCCTTTATCATCCCTTCAAGGGTCCTACCCCCATTCTAACATTTTGTTTACTCTTAATGTACTTAAAAAAATCCTTACTGTTAATTTTTACATTTTCAGCCAACTTTTTTTAATACATCCTTTTGAATGTCATAATTTCCTGTTCGACAAACTTTCTTGATCTTCTAAATCTCCCATCAAAATCATCTACATTTAACCATGTTTCAGTCATTCCAATTATATCGAAACCTCCCATTTCTACCAGTGCCCTAAAGTCATATAATGTATTTCTTATACTTCTAGCATTACAATAGTAACAATTAAGCCTATCCATAGTAGTATTGTAGGTCTCAAGACCACCCTTCAGAAGGTCTCAGTTTCAAACCATTTGGGTCTCAGTGTTTTACAGGTCTCAAAAATTAGACCAGCTAAATTTGAAAGTTTTACCAGTATTTAGACCTACTTAGGATTATTAAACACTAAATACTGATTATGCAGCAGTTCATACGAGATGCAGTGTAGCATAAAAGATGTTTTATTAGTAAAACACCATGGTAATTGGTACTACACCTTTGCAATGATGTTTATAGTGCCTCCCTTATTTTTGCTTACATCACCAACTGCCATATTACCTGTATGTCAATCCGTAGTAATAACATTCCCTATTCAAAAATAACTGCTACTATAGAATGCATTATGCATAGGCTTATTACAAGTTTGTGTGAACTTCATCTGGTGCACAAATTTACATTAAATGTTAGCAATTATCCCCGATATTCAACATGTCTAGTGGATCTGCTGTGATTCTGTTTGGCTTCAAAGATAATAAAGAATTTACTGACACCATAAACTCTTGGAAAACAATAATAGTTTTTCTTTAGTTTTATATACTGACCTTTTTGATTATTTTTTATTCATTCATTATTTTTTCCATAGGAAGAGGCATTAAAACAAAGACTGTGGGGTTAATGTGTAAAACATTTGTGGTTAAGATGTTAATAAAGTTTGCTTGATATGTGATTTTTATTTTCTTGTTCTACTTTTCATTGTGTAATTTATTGCAAGGTCTCAGTCTTGGTCTCAACCCCTAAGGTCTTGTCTCAAACACTCAGGTCTTGAGTACAACAATGATCCTTAGAACTACTTCTATATAAATTTCCTATGCTAAACTTTTCTCTATATCTTATCATTTTTGCATTTAGTTTATACTGATCCTCACCATTTTCTTGTCCTGGTCTAAAACTTCCCTTACAGCTGAGTTAATAGCCCTTACAAATAAGCCAGACCCTACTTTATTTAAATATAAACCATCCATTCCAAAAAGCTCCCTTCTCCCACTGAACTGATTCCACATGTCCAAACAGCACATCTGCTCATCTTTCATATTAACCTAAGCCTAGCATTTAGCCTTAGTGACCTATTCATAATTTCATCCCCACTATTAATTCTTGGCAGTATTCCTGACACAATTAAGTTATGGCCTTTTTCTTTAAATGCCTTTATCAAACCCTGGTACTTATTAATTAACTACTCTGACCTACCTGTTCCTACAGCATTAGCCCCTACGTGAACAACAAAACTACATCATTGCTAGCCCCCTTTATTATATCTCTTGCTCTGCCAGTTATATGCCCCTGGGTAGCATAATCCAATTCTTTTCTCCTTATTTACTCCACAGACTATCCTATCCATATGTCTTGTTAAGGAATCACCTATAACTACAACCTCCTTAAGTTTATCATCCACATCCTTCTCTGATCATTTTGTTTTCCTTTCCTTCCCTCCAATAATTCCTCATCTGCACAAGCCAAGGGCTGAAATCTGTTGCTCAATAGAACAATGCTCATTACAATTAAATCCACTACTTTTAGCTCTAATAGTCATGGTTAGCTGATGTATCCTTTGCATGTAAAAGCTTAATCTTCTCTTGAAATCCTGCTGCCACTTCCAAGAGTTTACCCTTCTTTTTATCTATTGTCTCCACTTTAATTAGGATAGCCTCCAACTTCTCCTCCAACCTACAAACTTTACATACAAATTGCACAATTTCACTACTAGTACTAGCTTCCTGAAAAGTACATAACAGTCCTGAGTTCCTAAATAAAACCCACTATATGATCAAAAAGGCATTATATCTCCATCTGGTTTTTTATGATTCTTATTAAAACCCACAATATGATCACAGAAGTATTATATCTACATTTAGTTTTTATGATTGTTATTAGCACTATGTATATTTATAAGAAGAATCCAAGTTTGATATTTTGTTATTATTCACAATATATTGCCAATAACAAAAGTTCACATTTTTTCAGAATAACTTACTCATATACATCACATATTCGTACATAATTCAAAAAACATCAACTGATTAAGGCTTAATAAGATCTTATTATGACTTTTGTTAAATTTTTTATACTCTGAATAAAATACCATGTAAATTTAAATTTTTGAATTATAATTTTCCTGTAAATATGTCTGTACGTGAGCCCTGTGAAGGTACCTTATTAATTCACATGCATTTGTTGAACATAAATACTTTAATTAGTGTATATACATCAAATTCTCATGTTTATTTCTCTATGAACATGCATCTTTCTTTCAGATAAAGAATTCAATAATGTTTTAATATCTCATTTTTGAAAGTTATGCTTGGCAGAGAATGAATAGTTCAAAGCTTTTTATCTTCTAAAGCTCTGGACCTTTTATTTATCAGAAAACATATGTAAAATACATTTTTAGATGTTAAAGTAACAGGTTAACTGTTAACTGAAAACTTTATTTTAATTCTGAAACACACACACAAAACAAAACAGAAGAAACACTGATTTGAACTATGAACTGTTCTGTTTCTTCCATTCAGTATATGAAGAAATCAAAGTAGTCTTGTATATCTAATGAAATAAGTTTAACACACTAATATCAAGATAACTAATTGCTACTGAAATATCTAACAGAGTTAATATTTTCCATGCCTGAAAATGTATTTCAGATAAACACTTACCTCTCTGCACCATTACAAGCTATTATTTTATGTGTAACTGCTGTAGAATTTCCTATGCATGCCATAAGCCTTGAACAAATTCCCACCCCCATGTGTCCACATGTATTGCACCAGCTTATCACATAATCATGATGCTGTAACCCTCTATTAATAGGAGGGTGACATAATCTCTATGTACAGTAATTCCAATGAGCACAAGCACATGATCATAAGTTCATTCTTGATAAAGCAAACAAAATGCACTGTAAATTGAAAAGAAGGATGGAATGTGGTGTAGAGAGGTTTCTATTTGAAATACATTTTTCAGGTAAGGAAAATGTTAACTTAAGAAACATTACTTATCTCTCTGTACCACTAAGAGCTAGAATCCCACATCAAAGATGTAGAAAGGGCCAGTGCTAATCAAGTACAAAGATGACCTCTTTTCTGAAATAATGACAAAAAGAAAAAAGCCCATGTGGTGTGACTTCAATGAGATTGGATGTTGCCAAGCGGAGCAGCATCCAGTGGGAGACCACATCGCTCTTACAGGGAATACTCTTCACCAATTTTTTTCCTTCTTTTCTTGTTGTGCTAGTAGAGCAAAGAATATCAGAAAAATTCAGTCCTGTCACAAAAGTGGGTAGAACATTAGAAAGTGTAGTGTGGCTAGGGCTTTAGGCTATGAGATAGATACTATAATGTCAGCTATGGGGAGGAAGAGCTCTCACCTGTGTTCCAAGGCAAATCCAAGCCCTATACAGCTTGGCAGATACTGTAACAGGGTGTCCTGTACTACACTTCCAGGTAATGCCCCAGCCCTACATCCCAAATGAGGGATGGGTCCAACCACTCTCTTACCAGGTGGAGGGAATCACTTGTAAAGTAAACTCTCCATATCAACTTCTTCAGGAGCTTGATACTGGGGAAGTTAGGTTTCTCAAATGTTCCACTATCAGAAGGGGGGAGGGAATTCAAGTAGAAACACTAGAGAGTGTACATGGACTACTGTCATAAGGTACAATCATCTGGAATTGGGTACCCACCAAGACAGTGCAATACGACTAAAAACAGCAAGTGCTAGCAAGATGTGAGGGCAAGACTACAACTGTTGTTTTTGGAAAAAGTACAAAAATGGCCAGGTCAATTATATAGATATATTTCTGAAGCAGTCTTGTAGAAAACCCAATCTCAATAGTTTCCACATAGCAGGGATGGGTGAGATAAATATCCCACACTCAATGGAGATTTTTGGTAAGTTTCCCTGTAAAGTAATGCCAGCCACTTGGCAGGATCTGATGACACCAAGCATAAGAAAGTGACTGGTAGTTCCATTTCACATATGACAATTTTTTGTCTACTGTATGAGTGCTAAGTCAGGTGAATTAAATAATTTGTACACACAAAGTGTGTCACGCTAAGTGTCAGGGATGTGGAGTTTGTACAAGAACTGACAAAATGGAAAAAGATAAGAACAGGTAAGCTCACAATACTAGAGCCTCTGGATAGAATGGAGGGAAGCAAAAAACAGTCGCACAAGAAACTGCTCAGTAATGTCAATAATTAATGTGTTAGGTGTATTGTACATACCAGCCTGCAAGATTTCCTCTAATGGTTGGCATTGAAAGGCTGTAATATGCCAAATCTGATAGGAGATGACATTAAAAAGTGTATGGTCACTCACCCAAAGAAGAATATGCTGGAAGGATGACCTAATGAACCAAACCAGTTAAAGGGGAAGGGGATAGGTCCTGAGAGAAGTAGGTATACCATAGTAAAAGTGGTTGATGGCGCAATTTAAGGGGCAAGTTAAGCAAGATAGCAAAGGTCAGTTTGAACAGGACATAAAAGACGATTGGGATTGTAATGACTGTGCAATGAGAAAATAGAATGATTTTGAGCATAAGCAAAGAGAAGTAAAAAATATGTTTTCAGGGACAAATGATATAAGGAACAGGAGGCTAATAGCTCAATCAGAATCATGTAAGAAGCAGAAGACAGACAAAAGCATGTAAGACCAGGTGAGGGGGATGATGGATAAAAAAGGAAGGGATTAGTGCCTCACAAGAGACCAAGAGTTGTGGACCATATTCCTCGGTAACCAGTAATAGTTGAAATTGGCAGACCTTTGTGAAAAAGGTCTGGTAAAGAAGGATGTAAGATGTGGTAGAGTAGGATGTCCTGATAGAAAGTGACCATCAGTGATAAACAACCTATTTATGTTGAGAGATTTGTCAGAGTAGAAGGCCAACAAGAATGTGAAAGAGAAAAGGCTAACCAGTGGGATAATCCCATTCTATGTAGGACAAATCAAATCTCACATGTGAAGATGAAGGTGCAATACCTCTTCATGAAAGTTGGATGTCTGAAGTTGGCAGAAGAAGGACATCCAAAGAGGAAGAGAAAGAGGCTCCCTAGATGAAAAATGGCATAAGTTGAACCATGATAGAACCGGCGAAAGAGGTAAGGGGTGTCACAAATGACAGATAGGACTAAAGAAGAAGGTGAAAAGGAGGATAACATAATGAAACATTTGGACCAATCATGGCTCAAAGCATCAACAGCCAAAATGGCTGAGTCTTGGATTGATGACCAAAAAAGGGAAAGTTTGGAATTGTGGGTATTTGCAAATGCTTCAATCAGCTTTGGCCCAAGATGGGAACACATTTACTGGAAGAGCATTCTGTGGAATGGATCCTGTCCAGCCAAGATAAGCAACCCACAGCTAAATTTAGAACCCTCAAGACATGACATATTGCTAAGTGAATTTAACAATCGTTGGCTCAATAAAGGAATTCTATGGTGAAAAAGCACAGCTCCTGAGAGTGTGCCTTTTTGGCAGCTGATGTAAGAAACAACCATAGAGTTGTCTGAGTGGATCATCAGAAGATGACCTGACAACCATGACCAATGAAGTTGGTAAGCCTGATAAGCTGAGACATTTCCAGAATGTTATGTGGAAGTTGTTCCTCTAGAGATAGACCTCAGAGAGAGTGGTGGCATTGAGAACTGCATCCCAACTGGAAAGAGAGGTATCAATGTAGATTGAAGTTGAGTTAAGATGGAGAATAGTTGGACAGAAGCAATTGAGCCAACATTACAGAAAGACATGCAAATAGTAAGGGAGAGACATAAGGGCAGTCAAGGGATTGCAGGACATATTTCACTGATCCTCCAGAGCACACTGAAGGGGATGTGTGTATGCATGATTAACTCTCTCGCTATTTGCTCGGTCGAATCAGCCGATTTTGTGATTCCAAACTGACCTTTACAGTTTCAGTACTATACCTTCTAATATGTTTGATATATCTTCATGAAGTTTTGTAAGCTTTCAGTATTCATTAAGTCATTTGTAGACAATAAAATTTCTCCATGAATATAGGAGTCAAAGTGTTGACTGCTCCGAGTGCAAAATAATTTCATGTTAAGATTAAAAATACTTTTCTTCATCTCCAAAATCTCAAATTTCATTTGCATAATTTCTAAAACTTCCTAAATAAATTTCAAATTTTTTTTTGAATAAAACTTTATATTTTATCTGTTATTTTCTCTATTCAACTCTATATGAAGTTGGTCAGTTTGACCAATTTTGCAAACACCAAAATAAGAAAAATTTAAATAAATCTAAATTACCATTTTTAGAATGACTTCAAATTGTAACATGAAACTACATTTGTTTATCCTTAATAGCTTTAAACTTGTAACAGTATAGATCTGTTTATACTTACATTTTATTGTTTTATTGCCCTTTGAACTGTGTCTGGCTAATATTCACATCATATAATTTATAAATCACTTGGCAAACATGTAGCTTATCTTACCCTATTGAATTACGTAATGTATGGACTGCTCACAAGTGTACCTGGTGAAATATTTTTATTATTATTATTCTTTATTTTACCTAGTCTAACCTTATCTAACCATAAAGTTTCTAATTTTTACATTTTAGTTACTTTTATAATAATAAAGAATACACATGAAAAACAAGAAATAAAGTACTTACCTGGGTTTTCTTTTTATTTCCTGTTGAATGCCAATAACACTTAGCACCACTTTTTTATACTAATGGTATTACTGCACTAAATCATTTTTATTTAATCAAATAATGCTCCAAACAAAACAGAATAATAGCATGCAAAAATTAGACAATGTCATATAGCTATCACAATTTTCTGGCTTTCTAATTATACAACAAGAGCCATTAAAAATTCAGCTAAGCTTGTCAAGGTGTTTCTAGTGGGAATAAAGTTTGAACTGGATGGGAAATAGACAATTCTATGTACAGAAAACAATGTAATATAATACAGCATTTGATGAATTAAAATCTTGGATTTCTATTGGTTATAAATACTATAATATTAAATGTCAGAGAGAACTATTGGCAATTTCTGAAAGAGGGGATGTGACAAGTGGGCATAGTAAGAGGGGTCTGACTTTCTATTTTATTGCTCTGTAACTGAATAAGATTGAAGGCTATGAAAATTAAGCTTTGCCAGAGCAATGACAACATTATAATGAGTAATTTTCATTAAATTTCATAATTCTTGGAGTGGTGGGTAATTAAATTAGAGAAGAGGGGATATCTAGAGAAAAATGTCACAATTCTCATACTAGGGGTGATTCAGAATTTATTTTAAATATTGCTTTATAAAATTAAGAACTTATATACTGTTAAAATGTGGATTATTAGCTATGTTTTCATGCTATATTTATTCATATACCATACCTGTAGTGAAAGCGTTAAGAGGGATGAGGGTCTATAGAGGCAAGTCTCTCCAAAAGTGAGAGAAGGAGAGTGAAGAGCCTTTAATACCAGGATCCCCATGGCATGAAGATGCAAGGGGAAGAAATGATCCTACACCAATGGGAATCATGGAAGATGCCCAGGTGGACAAGATACTGAGTGGGAGTCAAAACAGAACTTGGTAAGTTTGACCAGCCAGCCCGGGCAAGATGCCCCCTGAAAAAGAATGGAGATAGAAATTGCCCAATCATGTTGAGAGGGGGCCAGTAGATGCCAGTCGTTTATGTAATAATTGAATTGAAGGCCCAGAAGATGCAAGTACTGAGCAAAGGACAACATGAGCTGATTAAAAAATATGAGGCCATTGCTAAGCCAAAGGGAATGGCACAGAATAGAAACACTTGTCCACTGTGGACAAACTGAGGAAAAGACTAGATAAAGGACAAATGGGAATGTCAGGGCATCTGAAATGTTGACCTTGGTCTATCCAGAAT
The DNA here is from genome assembly GCF_000517525.1 of Limulus polyphemus. Classification (NCBI taxonomy): domain Eukaryota; kingdom Metazoa; phylum Arthropoda; class Merostomata; order Xiphosura; family Limulidae; genus Limulus; species Limulus polyphemus. The sequence continues at coordinate 354,938 of NW_013666460.1, forward strand.
TATGGAAAATTGAGAAAGAAACAACAGGTTGATGGTAGTGTGCCAGCCTCCTCTCTATCTGGGGACAATAAAGATGGAAGTAAAAGCCCTGAATGAAGCAAGAGACAAATTCTATAATTTCCACCATCAACAGAGAGGCCACATGTTCTGAAGAATTAAAAAATTTAGAGGATCAGTAGTTAACATTATCTAACACTGAAAATGTATTTCTGATAGGTACTTACCCCCCCCCCCCACACCCACAGCTATCTCAACCTTGATTTGCTAAAATTTTCAACAGCACATCAGTCTATTATACTCCTTCATTGCAGCAGCATGTGCTGATCATGTGACTACCCTTCACCAATCATATATACCATATATACTAGCACAGGTTGCTCCCTCTACCATTGCAGCACAATCTTCACTTTCTCAGTTGACATTCTAGTGTATAGACATGTATTTTAACTCATTCTCTATGTGACTACAAAATTTTGATTGTGCCTGATCACAAATTATATCAGTTTCAACTTCAAGTTTCGACTTCTTGTGTTTGATTTTCATTGTTTCTACTCATTTGTTTTTGAAATGTTTCTGTTTTCTGAATTCTACTTTGTTCATAAGAATTCGAGATTTAATATGGCGGATCAAAAAATTCCTGCTATAAGTAGACAATGGTTCTGACACTAGTCCTCAGTTCTCAGGGTTGATGATATCTGCTGGGAAGCACAGGCTTTAGTTCTTGGGGAGTTCGTGTCTTACATTCATCTGGCGATTTTGTTCCTTTCACATTATGATTTTTGTACAGAGGGTTAGAACTACTGTGTAGAATGTTTCTTTCTAGGGCACTTTCCACTTAATACCATGCCTCATTGTAATCTACTGGAATAGGTCTTGCTCTTTTTCCCAGGAGATCTGTAGTAAGTTTTTCAGTGTGTATTTCTCCCTCTCTGAAGGTATATCCATGTTCAATGAATTTATGTGAGCTGGTGTGGATGGATCTAATTTCTGCACTCAATAATTTAGGTAAGCAGAGGTAGTACTGTTTCGGAAGGAGGAGTATAGGGAAGAGAATGAAGAGAAAGAGAAGGTGAAGTATAAAATTGCAAGGGCTGACAATGAGAAGAAACTTTCACAACCCATAGGTGTGCAAAATGGGAGAGGGGTGTGATAAGAGGCCCAGAGCTAAAAATCAGTTCCAAAGACAATTCACCATTGAGAGCTGTGCTAGCCTGCCATATAGGAGGGGGAGGTGGCAAACAGAAGAATTGGATAAAGAACAGGTGAGGAGTTAGCCTAACATGAGGTACCCATTGTATAGTGAGTTGGGAACCAGGGAAACAATGGAAGACTACTGGTGAAAAGCCTCAGCTTAAGATTCCAAGGATTTGGTCTGTATAAAAAGTGGCTAGATAAAGGATCCCAAAAATAGAGAAACTAAGCCAAAATAGAGATAGCAGAGAAAGAATGAGAAGCCAAGGTGGAAAACAAATAAGAACAGATGTCCTCATATGAAACTGTGGAGGATCGCAATGAAAAGCCTTGGTAAGCAGAGGGAGGGTAGAGACATAGTGAATGAGTTTGATAAAGGTAAGACAAATATGAGTAGATTGCTGGAAAGAAAGAGGCAATGAAGGAGAATGAGGAGTGCCCCAAGTTGAAAGAAGACACTTGAGTTCAAGAAATATAGAAGGATCATGACCATAGGCCATAGAAAGAGTCATGAAGATGAGGAGGAGGAGAAAAAATGTTGATCAGTGAAAAGTTGTGATAGAAAGGCATCAGAATGGGCACATCTTTCCAGGGAGGGATGGGGGTGGGGGTAAAGAGAAAGTCAGAAGAGTGAGGCTTATGAACTAAAGAAACCTGAGAGTCATTCTAACTTTCTGGTGAAAGAGATAGAATGTCACAAACCTAACGTATGAGTGTAACAAATAAAGAAGGAGAAAGTATCTGTTCCTTGTTGAGGAAGTGAAGGCTGGAGGTGTCAAGAGATGGACAAAATGATTCAAAGTTGAGGCAGATTCCACAGAATGCAAAGAAAGAGAATGACAAGGGACCTGAACTTGATGATAAGAAATAAACAGAAGGGAACGAACCACCTGATGCAATGTAGTGGTAACATCAAGAACAGATAACGTACCTCCAGTCAGTGTTGATACAGGTGTAAAAGACTCCTGAAGAAAAAAATCTGGCTTCTGGATGTAGAAGCAACTTGGGTTTGAGAATTCATGATAAATTGGCAATCCATGAGCAATTTATGTAGAAATACATACCATTAATAGAAAGAAGAAATGTGGTGGTGGCTATAGAAAAAAATTGCAATAAGGTGGATAGAACAAAAATTCAATGATAAAGGCAGATGATCAAAGTGACTGGAAACTCAAAAGACACAGGAAAACTCACACCTGTACACATGCAGTGCTGAGGAAAGAGTGAGCTAGGATCATGTGCTAGTGCTCACAGTGATTACTGCACATGGAGATTGTGTTGCCCTCCTGTTGGTGGAAAGCTACAGCATTATGATGATTACATCATAGGCTGGTGCAATAAGTGTTGAAGTATGTAAGGGTAGGAATTTATTCAAGGTTTGTGGTATGTGCAAGAAATTTCACACCAGTTGTACACGAGGTAATGACTCTTAGTGGTGCAGATAGGTAGTATTTCTGAATTATTATTTCTGCTATAAGTTAACAGAACAAATAAAGAGGCTTTAATAAACTTAAGATTAACTAGACAAAACTTTTATAAATATAAATATATGTTACACATCTTTTTTGATATATACATTTTTCAGAATCACCTAAGTCATTTTTGTACTTGATGTAATTAATGTATACAGCATTTTTAAGTAAGAAAGCTACTTTAGTACAAACTTGGATACTCTGAATTAAAACATACCAAAACTTCTTCAGCCTCTAGTTGATCAATTGGTAAATCCACAGCAGTATCAGGAGTTTCATTAATTTCTGTTGCTCCTTCTGTCAATGGGCTATGTTGTTTAGCTCTATATACTCCACCCAAGTCTGAGAAAGTTTGTAAAGACACTTTTGAGCATATATTTACCTAATGTAGATCTTACAAACTCTTCAGTTCAGGGCTCTGTAATCAACTTTACATATTCAAAAGTACATATATAGATGCATAACTTAGTTTACTATATTTTGTACATCCTCCTAAATTAACATAATTTTATTTAACTAACACAGAGATCTCTGGAAGTATTTAAAATTATATTAAAATTAGCAGCAAGTGCACATACAAAGTATACCACATTTGTGGACCATGTGGAATATTTTGTAAAACAAAAAATAAAAATTCTCATTTGGTGATTACCTTACAAAAAGCTGTTAAATTTAGCATTTAGTTTTAGAATATATTCAAGTATTTAAAGAATATATAAAATATTTGTTTTTTTATAAGCATATTAAGTTACTGAGTTTCAAAAAGTAATTAAATTGAAACATTTCATATTAATTGTTACCTTGATCAAGGTCTACCTCTCTGGTAGGTCCAGCTGATGTGCCGCTGATACCTTTGGCATGAAAGAGATTCTCAGAACTGGCAGTACTTGATTTAGAGATTGACTCACATTTTTCTGTGGAAAGTACATCTTCATTTTTAATTCTAGCTGACTGTTGATTGCCACTTTTGGTTTTTGCCTTTGTAGTTCTATTTGTTCCTGTTTTTACTCCTTTCGCTGGAGAAGGCTGTGATCTAAAGTTTAATAGTATCATTTCTTGATAAATAATACATGTTTTTTCATTCAGTAGTTTGTGTAATATTACATTACAATAAGACTAATGATAATTTTTTTACAAACCTTTCCTTACTGGCCTTGTACTATGAGTTTGCAATAAAAATAAATGTAATGGGATCAATTTATTGGAAACCCATAGTAAATGGCCAGTAAAGAAAGATTTGTAAAAAAATTATTAGTAGTCTTATTGTGATTTAATTTCACATAAACTACCATTCACCAGCATAAGATAGTATACACCATCTTGTTCATTCACCTTATTTATGGGAAATTATCTGAGAATGTTTACTCTTACACTTCTGAAAACATTGAATAAAATGCAGTTAAGATTATGATTTTTAAGTTATTAAATTATGATAAATATTTTTAACATGTATTGCATAGTGTAGCACCAAAAATGTCCATATCTTTTATGCTGTTGGTGAGAGCAGCTTGTTATAGAAAGGGGTTTACAGGTATTGTTTTGTATCAATCACAACCCTTAGTCACTGTTTTTGTATATTTCACCTGTTAATATGCATATGTATAAATGTTTGTGATCTTTGAAAAAGAGAAGATTTGATTTAACATGGTAACATTTCAGTTATAATAATAGAAACACCAGCACAAATAAAGTCTCATAAGGTTAGCTTAAACGGATAGTGAATTCATTATTGAACTTATATTTAATTATGACATGTACTGGAATTAAAGATATATATCTAATTCTTTTGAAACCATTTGAATCCACTGACACATTATTGATATCTAAATGTGTGAAAGACACTAGGAAAAGAAGTAACTTTCCAACTTGGGCCAACTTAATTTTTGTGCCTCACTATGTTTATTCCTGTAGCAATATTTACTGCATGAGCTCTTGAGAAATAAACAGAATGACTATAAAGAAACGCTTTATTTAAAGTGATTGTATTTTGAAAAACTGCTCACCTTTAGGCTTAAGCACTAGGGTAAGATTTTTACCAAATACACATTGAGAATCATGAGTTTTATTTGGAATGTTTGGACATGGTACAAGGTGTTTCATAATCATATTTTACTGCATACCTAAATAATATTTTTCACAAACTACCATTGTTTTAACTCCCTTTTTTATCTCATTCTTTCGACAATATGAGATTGGCACTTTGAATAAAATGCATGTCAGAGCATGAGATATTGCAAGGATCAATGAACACTGTTTAGAACAGATAATGGTTGCAGTAGCTCTATTTAAGGATAAGCATATGATATGACGACTGAAAAATGACAAAAAGCATATTGTGTAACTTATGTGAGAGTTATCAAAACACTGTTTACCATGTCAAAATATTTCTGAATAAAACTTGTGGTTTTCAATATGTTTTTTGGTGAAATTAGTTCCTATGATACAAGTAGTTAAGGTGCAATCATTTTAATTTTCTTTTAAACAACCACCTTGTAAAGTTCATTTTATGATTCTTATGTTAATATCACTGCAAAACATGCTTTTAAATCAGCACTATAGATTTAGATTATTAATTAAACAGTAGTTTGGTTACTTAGTATACAAATGTTTACTTACATATTAATATATTCATGATGTTAGAAAAACACATAGGTTCAAAAAGTCTTGATAGAAATGAATAAAAACTCTATAACCCGAGCACTTTCGAAAGGTGGACCTTTCTTCTTCAGGAGCAAAGTTGGATGACTTATACTTCTGACTGATACAAAGTACCTAATACCTTGAACATTGGACTAGCTATATCTAGGGTGATACTCTACTCTCTAAGAGGGAACCTACAACTACCTTTCCTAGGCATCATTGTTTGTTTTTTACTCTGAACAGCATATGTAGTACAGTATCTAGATTATCATTTATCATCTATGTACAAGTGTGGCCAGAAAAACCATTTCTGCATGTTTGTAATGCTATCTAACACTTGACATCCTCCAGTCTTTGCGTTATGTAAAGTCCAAAGTATCTCCTGTCTTAGAGCTTCGGGGACCACTAACTGTATACAAAATTGCCTATCGCCTCTTACTAGTTCATAAAAGTAGTACAATAGGCCATCCTGCATTTCTAGCTGAATATGCAAAGTGCCTCATGTTAAGTAATTTAGTATTATGTTCAAAAAATTTTGATATTTATTATTCATATTACTCTACAGTATTTTGTAACCAAGCTGTGTTTGGGTCCTTCAACTGCTCTCCCCAAAGTTCCTAACTGTTAATTTTTGGTGTCAACAGACATGTAGAATTGTCAAAGCTCCAATGGTTTACATCATTTCTGCTGCAATGGCTTATATCATTTTTTTCAATGGCATCTCCTCATCAGCTGGGGAGATAATTCATCAGTGTTTCCATGCTGCTGGTTAAGGCAGTGTCCTAAAATGATGATGCTCTTTTGTAATATCAATATCCAATGAGAAATCATACCTTCCTCATCTTTTAAGTACATCAGCTACTTAAGTGATGTATAGTCCATTTAAATTGTGTACTCCTGATCATAGAAGTACTGGCAGTAATGATTAACAAGTACAACAACTTCAAGTAGTTATTCCTTTTATCACCCACTATCAGCATTCAGGAGGTGCGATTATCACACAAGTTGCGCATGCAGTTATATATGTTCCATACCAATCTATCAGCTATTCAGCCATCTTAAATGTGCTGTAATCAAGTAGCTATCACATAATGTACTGTGGGCATCATGAAACTATTCAACAGATTGGAAAGTGAGGAACACCACTTTCTGCTAGTCAGTATTCACCTAAGATTAATGGAGAATACTGACAAGGTTAATACCCGTGTTTCAACCATAACAGGTTTCAATTACTGGCATGCATGTTTTCACATTCCTGCAACTACATAAAGCCCATATTAATCAATCCAGACAATTGTGTGCTTATGCTAAAAACATTAACTACAAATCATTGATAGTATGATGTGAAACAAAAAAGTTGCTTACTTCTCAAATGGTCCCAAGATGGGGCCAGTTATTAATTGCCACAATCTTTGCAGTAACAGTAAACACTAGATCCTTGCCTACTGTTTGATAGATAAACTCCAATCCTGTGCATATGAACACACAATTTCTTGGTTTCAACTTCAAGCCTAATTCTTTGATTCATAGAATACCATTATTAAGTTCTCAGTTAGAATTTGAAATGTACAACCAAAGCCAACTATTTTAGACTTAATTGAGATAACTTTTCCATTGCAGTTCTCTAAGTAAATTTCAATAATCTGTAGAAAGTGGTGCAGGTACATTATGTAAACAAAATAGCATAATGTGGAACTTGTACAACCCCAGGTATACTTTCATCATGTAGTTTGACCTGCCAATAGATGGAAACCAAATCTAGCATAATGAACCCATGCACACTCCAGAGATATGTCTATCTGGCAAGAAGAAAATGAAAGACAATGACATATGTCACCACATTAGCCCCACACGAAACTCTGGCATTCTTCTTTTTATTAACAAATGCATGGAATGACCAAACGTTACAAAGTTTGTATCATCCCATCTTTCAACCTCTGCTAGATTTCTATGCTGGCCACATCTGTGATGCTTCAAGAAAGATTGTGCAGTACTTGTTTTATCAGATCTGTGTGATGACGTATGATTGTTATCTGACCTAATTGGCTATTTTGTCCCATCAGCAAACTCATTGAGTAATACTTACAGTCCATGACTCTCTTGAGTTCAGATTATTAAATACAGTCCTCAACTAGAGACTACACATGCTCAAGAAATGATGCATTCACTCTCAGACATGGTACAATGACTGTGATTCAAACTAACCACATGGTTTGCATCACTTCTGACTCCATCACTATCCCAATGACAATTCCAGTTGGAAGCTAAATGTCCTTGATTACAGGCTTCACCAGTGATTTCCTACTGTTTTGTAATTACCTACATTAATGGTTATTATCATAATACATTCAAGAGAAATAAACCCTCAATTTATTCTAACTTCTACAAGCCTCTGTATCACCCCTCAATTTGAGTACCACACAAAATTTAGGGTAGTGATAACACAAAGTCCAGTAAATATAAAGCTTTACTGAGTGACCATTATGGTTACTGACCTGCATCTAAAGGATTAGTACAAGCTTACAACCTTCCTGATCTTATTTATGAGGGCTTCAACTAAAGAAATGTAGAACACCTGCATAAATGTTTTGCAAAATACCTGGCTAAAGATATTTTCTTTTCTAGTTATGAAAAGTAAAATATATAAAATATGGCTGTTTTTCAACTGTCATAGATAAAGGTTTCAAGATTTGAAAAAAAACCTAAAAGGTTATTAAAAAAAGGATACAATGTTTACATATCAAGACAAAAAGATATCTATTAATGAATATCAATGACAATAATGTTTGTTTACTATTATTGGAGGTGGAACATTTTTAAAAACAATAGGTTTCCTCTTGAAGACAGAGTAATAAAAGGAAACAGGAAATCAACAGAGGCACAAATACAAAACATACAACTAATAACACATCTTTGTATTTAACAAATTTTCAGTAAATTGTACATATATTGCATTTAGATAATACTTATGAAAAGGTATGTGCCTCTACAAAAGTGTATGAAATGGAAGATGCACAACTTAAAAAATTTCCCACAGGTTATCAATCTTTAGTGAAAAGGTATAAAGTTTTAAAAAAAACATTTTTTTTATTTTGTACGATATATAAAACAGAATGAAGTTAGTGTTTGTCTTTTGCCTGACTTTACATAATATTAAAGTAGAGTAAGTCTAAAGTTATACATAAAAGTTATGCTCACACTGAAAGTTTTTTAGATGCAAGATTTCCTTTGCTCATCCCATAATTTACTTTCTTAAAGGTTTCAGAGTTGCCAACAACCACATACTGTCTACCACTAACTAGGTCTTCTGGTCCATTTACAGGTTGTCCATCAATTGTATGTAACCTGGAGAGGAAAGATTAATAGTTATATATGTATATTTACACACACACATACATAAATGTATGTATGTGTATACAGAGGTTGAGTATCTTGTATTTAATTGATTTTGGAGCATCATAAATTGTTATAGTTGTCTTCAAATAGAGTGGAATATATCATTCTCTAGCTGCGAGGTATGCAATGGTTGAACAGGTATCTCATGGAAGCAACTTGTGTCACATTTCCAATAAAAATCTATCTTGATTATATTGTGTACTATTGCTTGGGGTACATGAATGACTCCTTCCACTGACCTTTGTGGTCATCCATTCTCACCTGTTGCATGGCTAGGATATGACTTTTAGGTTTCTTTTTGAATGTTTTGTTTTCTTATGTCATTAAGTACAAGGGATACTTTCACCATGATAATTCTAAATCACTGATTTGAACACATCTTTATGATCTGAGTATGTAAATATTTTGCATGGGAAAGTGCTGTGATAAATTTTTGGTGGCTTCACATTACCTATGAAATATATGAAATGTTAATATGTCGTTCTGATCTATTCCATTCCACAACAACTTTGTATCAGCCATGGTTGTCATTACTTGGTGACGTGCATGTTCAAAATCATGGTAATATGTACTCAACCTTCTGTATGTGTGTTGACACACATGTACACACACCAGCATATTGAAAGAGTGAACTTTTGTTAAGATTACTTGTAGCACTTAAATTTCTACTTTTATCATGTTTATAGAAGAAAAAGTATGTGTGTACAAATATAATATACATATGATTATAAAAAAAGAGAAAAAAAAAGATTACATCATATGAAAGAACAGGGTGAATTTAACAGAGCATATCCAAACCTGAGACGAAAAATTATGTAGAAAATGAAAGAAAAAAAAAACAATGCAGCTACAAAACAGACATGTACCACCGGGGCACACACCATAAGGTGGATAGTTATGCAATGTGCCCCGGTTTTTAAGGTACTGGTGTAAGTAAGACCCAAATTGCATTGGGGGTACACCATCTATCCAGTTTAATCTCAGTTTCATAAGACTCACATTCTTAATAATAATGATAATAAAAAATAGCAGATTTGGGTGCTCTAGCCCACAGTGTCTCACATCTTTATCACCTTTCACTGTCTGCGGCCAGATGTGGGAAGGTGGTTGCACAAAAAAAAAAATTATGAAGAAAGAAGTAACTGCAATACATACATCAATGGGGGAGACAGTTAAACTGTCCTTGAAGTTGGCATTCCAGCCCCCATAATGATGTTTGAATATAAATACCACAATGTTAAGGTATTACTATACAAACCCAACTTAAATTGTTAATATGGCTCCCATCCTCCAGCCATCCATGCTACTGTTAAGATCTCAAAGGTTTTATAAGAATTACATAGTAGCAGGTCTTGTATAACTAGCCAATCATAAATGAGATGACTCTCGAGGGAGAAGGGAGGTTGCAGCTGAGGATGCTTAATTTGATGGGGCAGGAAGGAGTCAGTCATCCAAATAGTAGTGGAAATGTAGGTTCAATAAATCCACCTTTCATACAAATGCTCTCAAGACCTGACTGAAAACATTTATGGCTGAGGCCAGTTCAATGGGAAAGGCCCAGAACTGAGCATTCTGCCCATATTGGATGAACTGGACAAATCAGAACATAAAGAAATGCATCATAAACATCACCTTCGTCATCCACAGCCTGAGAGAGAACACATACCTCATATTGAGAAAACCATCTACCTGGAACCAAGAAATGTCAATAAAGTGGTTTAAGGATGATAGATCTATGATAGATTGCCAATCACCCACCTTTATGAGAATGAAAAAAATGGGGTGGGGGAGTAAAAACCCAGAGTGGGGTCAAGACCCTCTTCCATGTTGTTCATAAATAGGAAAAATGATATAGTCTCCACCAATTAATGAAGATGCAAGTGAACTGAGGGGGTGGAAAGAGGAAGATGTGTGTGTGGAAAGAAAGGAAAGCCCATGAAAAAGCATCTGTGTGACCTAAAATTCTGCTTCAAAGGGAGTCCAGTGCACAAAGTAGATGGGTGACATTATAAGGCTCTTTTGGATAAGAAACCTGTTTGGAACCCCTAGACCAAGTAAAGCAGAAAACCAAAAAGAGCAGAGATGACTGCTGACAATCTTCAATGTATTGAGTTTCCAGTGTAAGAGGAATTACGACATTAAAGCCTAGACTGAGAACAGATAGGTGTAATTGTCCTCAGTAAAGCTGTTGGGGTCACAATGTACAGCCTCCAAAAGAAAGAGAAACATTGACAAAGTGAACAAACTATGCAAGATGAAGATGAGCAGAGTGAGAGCGAAAGAAAGATAGAGAAGGAGATCACCAAACTGTAAGAAGAGTGTCAAGGGATTAAAGCTTAAGGAAAGATTCTTGGTGTTTAGGAGGATAATGGGGTTTGGTATGAAGATGAGACAAAACTGTATCAACATAAACATGAATAATAATCAGTGGAGAGGGGAAAGAGAAGATAGTCTGAGAAGGAGAGGGCTTACACAAGGTAGCCCAAAATTCAGCAAATAAGCACTGAAAAAAGAAAAACATAACTGTTTAATCAAAGTAGCAAAGAACAAATGTGGGGTTACTCTTTCCTCATCAGGAAGGAAAGTACCAGAAGCAAAACCAGATGCTAGGAACAGTTAGGTAAAATTGAAAGACAAAGCATGGTCAGCTAAAGCAGGAGGTTGGGAATATTGGATCTGGGAGTATAATGAAACCAACTACCTGGTGCAAAACACAAAAAACTGCAGTTCATCTGGTTATCAAACCTGATTATCCCATGTTTATAAATAACGAAGGGTCAATAAAATATTTGTAGTTAAATGACTAATTTCAGAATTAAATACACTTATTTTTATATGTTTTTAACATTTGTTTTATAGTTATTTTTTATACAACCCTCAAAAGAAATTTTGAGGTTAAAGACAAATAAACATAGTTCTTTAGTTATAAATATAAACTGTTAATTTCAGTCAGTGTTCATAATTTACAAAATACATTTTGTTTCATTACACTTGTCCCTGTACTTTCAGAAAGTACATCATTCTCAACAGCCTCATAAGACTTAAAATTTTGCTGTAAGTAAAAGAAACATGATAGTTTACACGTAACCAGATATTACCTTTTAACAACTCTAGACTGTGGCTGGACATTTTTTCCAATTGTCTGTAACACTTGGCTCCAATTCTTCAATTCATGCTTGCTGATAAGGATCTTTTGGGGAGATGTGAACCCATCTCCATTATTGAAAGCACTATTTAAGCAAATCAATAGTTAGTTATCAAGTATTTTGTACAACCTTGACTATAATTTCTCTTTTTCAGTCACACACATATAGATATATAACACACGGACATAAATGTCTATTTTAATAATTTCTTCGATAAAATTTGTCTAAATCTCTAGAAATGTAAATAAACCAGTGAGTGTTCCAAGTGTGTAAACAATCTTTATTTGATACTTTGACAATAAAAATTTTCAAAGTACAAATACCCAATGAAAGTTTTGAAACGGCTTGACTGGGTAATGAAAAACTTTATTATGAATGTACTGAAATGACATTTCGACAAGATTTTGTCATTCTCAGTTACAAGTAGTTTACAGAGATACATGAGTATATATATAGTATAAAACAAAGAGGTCACATGACCAGATATTGCTTCACACTCTAATAATAATAATAATAAAGTTTTTCATTACCCAGTCAAGCTGTCTCAAAACATTTATTTTCTAAAAAGTGGGTTCCTCATCATCAAGTTTTAAATACCAAATGAGTTTACTATACAAGAAGATATAGTTTGAATAAATGGATGACATAAAATTCAAAATTTTATTGTATTTTTGAGCTTGTCAAGTAGTAAAATCTGCCACACTTAGTAGCTGTGAAAAGTTTTTTACAATGCTTTTAGGAACTGTTGTATTTTTATTTTCATTCCTGCCAGATGATAGCCTGAACAAATGTGGCCAAAACACGTAACAAAATATCTTTTCTTTTTGGAATAATATATAATTGTGGTTTAAGTAGTGTACTATTTTTACTAACTAAATACCACAACATATATATATAAGCAAACTAATTAATCACCACTTTAGGTTACACAATGATAGGTAAGGTAGATTCATGAAGTATCAACAGAACTCTACACTGAATGAAGGCTTACATTAATTGGAATTATCTTTCAAACATTCCAAGACCTACAGTGTTATTTGATTCCACTTACAGTAATGCTGTAGGCAGCTATAATGGGTTCTTTGTCATGAAAGAGAAAATACACAACAAAGTAAAAATCTGTTTTTATAACTTTTGTAGATTGTGCATAATCCCATACCAAAGAGAACTGGTTTAGAATAGTGGAACATAAGAGCTGTTGTCAGACCAGATTAGTTTACCACAGCTATAGTTAGCTAGAGTCAGCACTAGAAAGCTTTAGCAAGCCAAGTTCTCCAGTGCCAATGATATGAAAAAGATCCATAAGTAATTTATCTGTGAGTTTAAAGTAAACTATTTTATCAGGAACTGTAGGCTAGAATTAATTAACAAGTCACACAACTAGGGAATCCTTTTTGTAATTATTATTTTATATATCTTTGATAAACGTTCCTTTTGGCTATGAATCCTGACCCTGCCTTTTGGATTCTTATGTAAATGTCCTCGAATTTGGAACCTATGCAAAACTACCACTCACTGCATATTTCTGGGATTTCAAATAAATACCATTTATAATTGGTTTTACAACTCAAGAAGCAACAATATATTGTTACAGTTAGGATCAGTGATTCATTGAAAAAGTATAATGTGAAAACAAGACATCTCAAAATAGACTTCGCCTAATATCTTAAAACAACCAATTATTCTCGAGCCTTATACTAGGATCTAAAACAATGTCATAAATGAGAAAATACACAATTAAAAAAAAGTCTGTTATAATTTGTGTATATTTTAAAACCACTAGTTTTAGAGGGTTTTTAAAGTTCACACTGTACCTACAAATAAGCATTTAGTTTTGTTATAACTAAATATTACATTGGTAACAGAGTTTATATCAAAACAATTTCTCTTATGTATAAGACAACTATACACTTCATTTTTGGAATGTTCTTCCTGTGTCCTGATAAATTCTAAATGCCTCAGTTTTTATTTTTGTCAGTAATTTTTAACTTTTTATACATGTATTTGGTACTATGAAGCCTCCTGACAACCATGAATCAACAGATACACATTTTTTTTTCAACTGAGTAGGGAAATTATTGCATGGATTGGAATGATTCAGCATTGACTTTGCTGCTTTCTCAGAAGTTGGTTATAAGGTAGACTGCAGCAGACAGCATGATGTCACTATTGGATATATCACTGAGCATATGATTTTGAGCCTGCTAAAACAAAGATGGACAACTGAATGCAAATGGCAGGTGGTGTTCACAATTGATGTTTGACTTTTAAATCATAAAACATTTATTAAACCAAAGTATGAACGAACATTAGAACTGTGCAAGTGGTGGAATTTCCTAATTGATTGTTCTCACTTGAACTGACTAAAAAAAAACTTATAATGCTACAAATCTAAATACCATAGTGGTCAGAGCACAGATGACCCATTGTGTATCTTTGTGCTTAAAGATAAAAAAACATAATAACAATTTTGTAATTACATGGACAGTTGGAATAATAAAAAATAATAATAATTGGAAATCTTCATTTTGATTAGTTGATAACTTTCATAAGTTGTGACATTAATTAATTAAGTTGAACAAACTTGAATTGATAGAAGAAAATAATGAAAAATCATAATGGCAATATTTCGACTATTGGATAGTTGGAATAAATGGAAACATTAGTTGATTATTTTCCTGATATTAATTGATTTAATCAAAAATTAATTAATGGATAGTTGGAATAATCAAAGTTAACATTTTCTAACAATAAAAATATATTTCTGATACGTACTTACCTCCTTTCACCCATGGTTATCTCAACTATCTTTTACCCTCTAAGCATTGATAAGCTTTTTAAAAGTGCATCAGTATTTTATTCCCCTATATTTTTTGCATCATTGCAGCAACATATGCTGCTCATGTGACCACCCTCCACCCACTGCACCCTCTATATTAGAGCAGGTAGCTCCCTCTACCCTTTGGGACAATCCTCACTTTCGAGAATTGGCATATACAAACCCCAAAACACCAGAAAATCAGTGGGGAGGAAGGGTGAGAAGTGGGTGAGAGAGGTAACTACCTATTGAAAATACATTTTTAGTGTTAGAAAATGTTAACTTCCGAAATGGTACTACCTCCACTTCCCCATAGCTAAAATCCCACATGTGAAAGGTGGAGAGGCCAGTGAAGGCACAAAAACAAACATAAATTAGAGAGCGACTGCTATGAAGAAAAGCAGGTATGTCACAATTAAAATATGAGGCACACCTGTGGGGTCTAGGACAACTTCTGGAACAGGTATGCTCTTCACCCGGTGAAGAAGATAAGATATGTAGAGCAGAAACAAATAGAATACACACTAGGGCTAGAGGACTGTAAATGAATAGGCCATGTGCAGAAAACATCAGGGGAAGCACCTTGGGATATGACGTATTATACCAAGTGTAGTCCAAGGACAAAAACAACATGGAAGTGTCTTGCATAAGTTGTTTTATTACAGTTTAAGTTCTCCTGAGGAAATGGTATCCTGGCCTAAAAAATTATGAGCATTAAAAACTTTTGTTTATTGTTCACCATTTGTTTGTGGGATAAGTTTCCCAATTTTTTATTGTAATAATGGTAAAAATATCCTTTGAATTCATAATATTTATTTGTTTACATTTTTCATTCTTTATCATTATCCCTAATAAAAGGGGATGTCCCAGTTTTAAGATAACAAAACATTTATGGACAACAGGGACTTGTTTGCACATTTAGGCTGTCCCATCCACTAAACCATTAAAAAAAAACTTCAAACTAGCCCTTATCATTCAAATATTTATCAAGCCTTCCATTAAACATCCTTAAATTTTCTGCTTCCAACACATCTGAAGGCAACCTATTCTAGAGGTCAACTACACTGTTAGAAAAACACAAAATTGTCTTAGCTGAAAATTGTTCATTCTCAACCAAAATTTATGTCCTCTAGCCCTGCATAATACTCAAAATCTGACCTGACTAGTGACATACGCAATGAAATTATAACCTCTTTATACTCGTACTCAATATTTCTGTAAATAAACCTAAAATCCTATTCGCCCTACCACTAGCAACAGAGCAGTGCGTGGATGGCTCAATATACTGATTAACCAGAACATGATCATTTTCTTCTATAACACTGTTAAGGTTATTACCATCAAAATTATAATTCAAATTATGATAACCCACATTAATTACCTTACATTTATTATAATTAAAAGCCATCTGCCATTTATTCATGCAATTCACCAAATGATCAAGTCCTTTTGTAAAGCAGCATCCTCCTCCTCCAACTTAATAACCATTCCTTCATTTATGTCATTGTTGTAAATCAAAAAGAGCAAAGGTCCTTAAATTAAGCTCTGATGTACCCTACTTGTCACACATTAATTCAGTTTGACTTAAATTCATCTATATAATAACCCTCTGCTTTCTTCCATCCAGCAGCCACTTTTACATCCAATGAGCCAACTTATCCCCCACACCATCCAGCAGCCCCTTTTATATCCAGTGAGCCATTTTTTTAAATGTAGAATTTAATAACCTAGCCATCTCATAATCATCAGATAGGAACCTTCTTTTATCATCTCTCAAAGCCCCTACCCCTATCCTAATATTTTGCTTACCCTTAATGATTTAAAGAAATCCTTACTGTTAACTTTTACATTTTCAGCCAACCTCTTTTCTGTGTATACTTTTTGATTTCCAAATTTCTTGTTTAGCCAACTTTCTCAATATTCTCTAAGTCTCTCATCATAGCAGACAATTTAAAATTCTTAAATTTATGTTGCTTTTCTTTAATTTTATTTCTTAAACCCTTAGTGAGCTAACCTGGTTTTTACTTGCAGCCACCATTTATTTTTGTCTACCTTGAATACTTAAGAATTTCTCCTCATTTGATAAAGCCCCCCAGTGGCACAGTGGTATGTCTGCAGACTTACAACACTAGAAACCGGGTTTCAATACCCGTGGTGGGCAGAGCTCAGATGGGCCATTGTGTAGCTTTGTGCTTAACTACAAACAAAGAAACAAACATTTTATCAGTATCTCCAATTGATTCAGTTGTCCAATCTATAACAGGTAATAGTTGCCACATTGTTTCAAAATTTGAAACTAAAATCTCATTATTCCTGATCTCCATATGCAGTAAAATATTAAACATAACACAGCAGTGATCACTTGCAGACACATGTTCCCCAAGTTCCACCCCATCAACCATTTATGTATCAGAAGTTAATAATAAGTCTAAAATAGCACTGTTCCTAGTAGGTTTCCTGACCAATTGGTGAAAGAAATCATCCCAAATAGATTGTCTCTAACATTTCCCAATCTATATTTCTGAAATTAAAATCAACCATAATTATGACCTCATTAACAGCTGGAAGTTAACATTTTAACTTACCTAAAAATATATACCTCTCTGCACCACTAGCAGATATTTTTTCAGGACACTGGGACAAACCGCCAAAAAATGCAGCTGTTCCAGCAAATCTAGGACATCTTGTTACCCTAGTTATACTCCAGGATGGGTTGGAGCAATTGAGCTATCGCAACAGAGGTATGTAGAGAGGAAGGCACAAACACAGGGGCAGATAAGAGAATACAGGACATGTTCCAATGATCCTTTAAAGCCTATTGGAGAGGATATATGTGTGCACAAGTGAGAGAAATCAAAAGCAATGTAGCATTAAAGAAAGAAAGGTAGTTGATTAAGTCAACTAGAAACTCAAAACACATCTGAAGTTCTGAACTCAGGTTGCACCAAGAATAGAATATGTCTATTGTCTTGTGCTAGTGCAGAGAGGGCTACAGTATTTTGACAATTATGCCACAGGCTGGTGCAAAACATTTAAACACATATAGGAGCAGGAGATTGTTCAAGGCTTGTGGCACACACAGGAAATTTCATGACAGTTGCACGTGACGTAATAGTTCTCAATACAAAGAGGTGAGTAACATTTCTGAATCTTAATCTCATTATAGAACTTCTCATTAATTTCATCAGTTTAATCTGGTAGTCTGCGATAAATTCCCATGGAAAGCCTTATCCCCTATATCTGCTAACAGAAACCCAAGCAGATCTAATCTTCTTGATATTATTTACGATATTCTCAACTTCAGTACTATGTAACTCTCATTTTACATAGAAAGCCACTCTTCACCCCCTCATTTTAGTGCTGTATCCTTATTAAATAACATATAACTATATAAACATATAAATTTCTGTCATCAAAACTGTCTACATTTAACCGATTTCCAGTTATTCCCATCATATCAAAATTGTCCATTCTGATCAGTGCTCAAAAGACACCTACCTACTTAATTAATTATACTTCTAGCATTACCATAGTAACAATTCAGCCTACCCTTAGAACTATTTCTGTACTTTGTTCCTACACTAAACTTTTCTTCACATTTTACATTTTCTATATTTAGATTATCTTGGCTCTCAACATTGTCCAGTCCTAGTTTAAAGTTGTCCTTACAGTTGAGTTAGTAGCTCTTGAAAATAAGTCAACCCTTATCCTAATTAAACATAAGCCAAAACACTCACTTCTCCCATTGAACTGATTCCACAAGTCCAACCAGACAATCTGCTCACCCTTACAATTTAACCTCAGTCTAGCATTCAGCCCTAGTGACATACTTATAATTTCATCCCCAAACAATTAACTCTCAGTAGTACTCTTGACAAAATTAAGTTATGGCACTTTTCTTTAAATACCTGTATCAACTTACTGTACTTAACAATTAGTTTCTTTGACCTTCCCTTCTCATAACTTCATCCCCACAATTAATTCTTGGCAGTATCCCTGACACAATTAAGTTATGACCTTTTTCTTTACACGCATTTATCAACCCCTTGTACTTATTAATTAGCTCCTCTGACCTACCTTTTCCAACATCATTAGCCCCTTTGTGCACAATAAAGACTGCAACTCTGCTAGCACCTTTTCTTATATCTATTGCTCTGTCAGTTATATCCTCCACCACTGCTCCTGAATTGCATAATCTAATTATTTTCTCCTTATTTAATCCACAGACTATCCTAGACGCATGACATTCCAAAGAATCACCTATAACTATAACCTCCTTAGGTTTTTCATTCTCATCATTTCCTGTCTCTTTTGTTTTCCTTCCTTCCCATAATTCCTCATCTGCACAAACTATATATAGAAGTGACAAATAACTAGTGTTTATATATTTATGTAATTATACAATATATTAGTCTATTTTATAACTTGACAATAAGCTAAATTGCAAGTAAAGTCAAGATATACTTGCTAAGACTAATTTAACATTAGTAATACTTATACCACCAAACCTAATTTAAAATTTTAATCCTACTGATAATATTTACCGATCTTATTAAATCTGAAAAGCTGAGTGTGTCCCAGTTTAATGATTTGAAAATCTGATCATCTTATGTATAATTTTAACCAAAAGCATTTTCTCCATGGTAAACTAAATTACTTTATAGTATGGTATTATGTATCCCAAAACATCAAATGTAAAAATTATCTTTGATTTATTTATATCTTTGTATAGAGCATTCAACTTCTGAAACTTTTTACCTAATGCAAATTTTCTATTTAGTTATTTGCCTTAATATATTTGCCATCACAAAAATCTAAATAAAGTTTAAACAACTATATTTCTTAAGGATCTAATCACAGGTGAAATCAGTCATCAAACAATACTGTAAATTGTGATAAGATATACAGAAATGTGACTGAGAAACTTGGATAAATTATAACTTCCAAATTTGAGGGTAAGCCCATTGTTAGTCATAAAATACCCTATGATTATAACTGCTTATATATACCTTTTGACAAATATTAAATTTTACAATTACTGATAGTTGAGTTCTGCAAAACATACAGTAAAAATATCATAATAGCTTACAAGATTGTCAGCATGTCAGGTATGGAATTGTGAATTTTGACAGAAGCTTGGACTTTACTATGGCTAGCAGGCTTGACCTGTAAACAGAAGATTTAAAACAGAACAGAAATTTTTTTATCCTTCAATACATTATTGTGTACTAAAAAAAATAGGATGCAGCAATGTTACTTATTAAAAAACTAAAACTTGCATTGTTATATGTATTAGTATGTCCAAGCCCACATTAAGGTAGTTTGAGGCCCTGGCACACTTATTTTTTTGAGGCCCCTTGAATAGGGTACAAGCAAATTTGAAGTTAATTATAATTAATACATATTAAGTTAATTACAAAATATGAGCTAATTATTTGAAGTAAATTAGAATATGATGCATCTACATTTTAAGGATGATATATTAAACTAAACAATTACAATAATAATTATTTACTTGACAACATGGCAAGTAAGAATGAATTAGGTACATAAAAACAATATAGGTATTGTACAACATTATGGAAGCATGCCAGAATACCCTATAATTGCTTTTTCCTTGCTTTGATGGAAGCAAAATCTCTAATTACATCTTCATAATCTATTTGCCTAAGCAATGTCCTTTCTATCGTGAGCAAGGAAAGGGCGTTTAAGCATTCATTTACAATCTAAGCATGCAATTCTTTTTTTACTCTAGCCATTTTAGAAAAAGTTCTCTCTGCACTGTAATTTGTGGTGGGTAGGCACAAGTATATTCTCAATACCATATCAACACTAGGAAAAACAGATTCAAGTCTGTTTTTTCTGATTGCTTTGATGCATTGTTGGGTGAATGGTGTTTCATTATTAAAAAAAAATAGCAAACTGAACCATTTCATTGGGAAAAGATCTGTTTAGATCTGGAGACTATATGTCTCCCAATCTCTTAGCTGCAGCAAAAATCTCATTCTCATTTAAATTTTTGAAATTAGATAGAAAATCAAACTTCACTTCTTTCACTTTATATGCAGCAAGCTGATTTTCCAAACACATTTGAAACTTGTCAACTACTGGTATAAAATTGTCTATGCAAAACTTCTGAGTTGCAGATAAACTAATTTCACCTTCAGAAGTCTCATCATTTGCCAGCTTTCTTTTTCTCTTTCTAGAAATCTCACTACTAAACTGTTCTTCTACTATATTTGAAAGCTTATGAGCTTGAATTTCGATTCTATTGAATTCTCCGCAGAGTGAATTTACATATTCCTTCAATGAACTGATAAGCTTTACAGCAGTAGACAAATCAAGGCTCTTTTCTTGAAGCTTAGCACTTGTAGCATCAAATCTTCGAATAATTTTATACCAAAAGAATGTCATAAAAACAATATCTAATGTTCTCATTTTATTCATCAAAGCAGTAGTTTCATTTCTTACTGTTTGCCTTGCATCAATATCCTTAGATAAGTCTTCAAGGTTGGGAAAAATTATGTTGAAGTTTTCATACAGAATTTCTGTTGAAACTGATCTGGCTGACCATCTTGTTCCACTGAGGTTCTTAAGAGTAATTGTCCTCCTGTCATCACTTCTTAAGCCATCACAAATGCTTTGCTAATGCTTGGTTGAAGAAGCATAAAAACTGTACAGAGTTTGAAAAAAATTAAAAAATTCGATGCACATTTGCAACTTTCCACTGTGTTTTCACACCTATTAGATTTAATTAATGTGCTACACAAGGGATTTAATCAATATATTGGTTTATGTTCTTGAGATGCGCTTGTAGGCCATTGTATTTACTGGACATATTTGCTGCATTATCATATGATTGTCCTCATGCATTTTGAATATCAATTCCCATCTTATTTAATTTTTCTACAACAACTTCAGCCATTAATTTTCCTGTATGCCCAATTGAAGAATCATAACTGGCAAAACATTCCTGGGTATCCCCTTCCTCGTCGACGTATCACAATATTATAGCTAACTGATCTGAGTGTGAGACATCAGGTGTGGAATCTACAATAATTGAAAAGTGTTTAGCATTGCGAATTTCATCAGCAATTGTCTTAAAAATTTTATTAGCCAGCAAAATAATAATTTCTTCACAAACTGTGGAGGATAAATATGAAGTAATGTCCACGCTCATATTTCCATGCATTTCAAGGTGCTTGGTCAAGAATGGATTGAATTTAGCTGTATATTCTAATGCAGCTAAAATGTTGCCATTGTTGAAATCTTTAATCTCCTCTCTATCCTCTCTAAGTGCTAATCCTCTTCCACACAAGAATTTTAAACATTCAACAACTCAATGCAATAACTCCCGCCAATATTGTATATTGTTTTCTAAATCATTGTTTAACTTTGAATCCACAGTTTCTATGGTATTAGTTTGTCCCATACAGCAGTACACAGAATAAATGTGGGCTTTACTTTTGCATGGTTTTGTATAGTTCTAGAGCCATGCGACCAATTGCAGAATCCTTTTGTATAAGAATCATTAGAATCTTTAAAAAAAAAAGCAAAACATTTTTCAAGGAAAAGTAGAACAGATCAACCAAGCATGAGCTTTATGTAACTTGGTTAATGTAACATTTGCTTCATGTTACCGCACATTTTGACACTTCTTATGGTGGGAATTTTAAAAATCATTGTACAAAAGGCAATAAAACAATAAAATTTTGATTATAAACAGTTGTATAAGGTTAAGAAGTTTTAAACTATTTAGTGTAAAGAAATGTTGTTTTTTGCTACAATTTGAAGTAATTGTAGAAAGAAAACAATGGTAATTTTGATTTATTTCATGATGGTTACAAGGTTGGTCAAATTGATCTAGTCTGTATTGAGTAAGAATAGAACAAATCCCAGATAAAATATGAAGATTTATCAAAAAAAGATAAACAAAGAGTTGAACTGATGGTCCAGATCATCAGTAGGGGCCCCTCACAGCTTGGGGCCCTGGTGCAACTGTGCCATGTTTAATGCAGCTCTGAGTATGTCCACAAATAATCTAAGAACAATATTAAATGGAATAATAATAATAATAATCCATACAACAAATATTTAAAAATTCCTATATCAAGGTTGAACTTAAATATTTAGTAAATTACTTTAAACAGGAATAAATTTCCCTTTTGTTTTACTGAACTTGAGGTTTCACCTTATAACTTCCAGTGTTTTCCCTAAAAAGAGGTTCTGTTTATTAAGTTAAATAACTTGCAACTAGCAGGTAGAAATCACTAGATCTAAGCTTGTTATGAGATGATATATTCAACAACATGTAATTTTTCATTCAGCGTTTACATCAATTCTCTAGCTTGTATTGGTATAATAATAATAAAAGACAAATTTTCATTCTATAACCTAAGTTTTACCTTAAGTAATGTGATCTATAGGTAAAGTACATTAAATAACCTTAATTGCAACACCCAATATGCCTTAGACAAACATACCTTTGGGTTGACCTTGCGAACAGGTTTTTTAAGATTTCCTCCAATTTCTGCATATCTGAAGTAAAATATATATTTAAAAGTCAAATTAGGAGCTTAAAAGTAAATGGCATCTGTTATAAACAACTGAAAAAGAACAAATAAAAATCACCAAATTAAAAGGCTAAAACAAACAGTCACTAACACTTACAACATTTTGGATTCAATTGTACATAATATATTACTAAATTAAACTTATGTCAAGTGTTCTGTAACTTCTTTGCATAACAGCTTATATATATAATTTAACTTAGATGATTTGGGCAAAGTAATCATTTCTGGTGTGGTTTATGTTTGTTTCTGAACAATATTTTGTTCTTCAAGCTGAGAACTAGGTATTTTAATGAACTTAATTTGTGTTGGATAAGTTTATGAAGAACAAAGCTTCTATATAATGGTAATATTTGGAAATTGATAGTTAAAATAACTGTTTATAATGTTTTCAGTTATTACATCTCATACACAAAACCAGTTAAATAAGATTGACATCAATGTATCCAACATTTATAGTAAAGGAAGGCTTTTCATACATAAATTTATATTTCATTTATTACATATAAGACTGGGAATTCAAAATTTTTGAAGTTTCTACTCATATCTTTAGGAGCTTATTTTACACCATATTAAACTGGTATCTTAATTTACTTCAGCCTTTTATAGAACACTATCTAAATATCAAATTGCATTAGCAAAATACTTATTCTTGAAAGATGCATATATATAAATATCGAAGTTTTAGTTTCAGTGCACAAACTTATGTAAATGTCTAAATGAAGTTAAACAACATGAAATCAATAAAACTCATTGCAGTATTGTAAGTCTGCAGACATACCGCTGTTCCACTGGGGGGGCAAAATGTAAGGTAAATATTATCTGTGAGGCAATGATGGCTACTCCGCAGGATGTGATGACATCAAACATAATGAATGCAGTGTTTAATTGTTTTTTTTTTATTTTCTCATTTTTGGCTTGTTATGCATCATCCTCTTTTCTTAATGTGTATGAAAAAGTTAATCAACCCATGGTAGTGTCATGAAATGTGTGGGGGACATGGAGATCATAAAAGTTTAGAAATGGAGCTGAAAATGAAAAGCAACAGACAAAACTAACCATGCTAGAGCCTCTAAATAGACTGGTGAATAGCAAGTGGAATGAGATGCAAACCAGAGGCACATGAATCTGCCCAGTGATGTAAGTAATGGGAGATGAATGTGTTAGAAGAAGTCCACCTTCCAGCCTGCAAGATCTTTTCCAATGGTTGGCATCAAAAAGAAGCAAGAGAGGCTATGCTATGTTAAACCTGATGGGAGGTGATGCAAAAAAAGTGTATGGTTAGACTCACCAACAGAAGAATATGCTAAATGGATGAGCTGTTGAACCCAATCAGTTAAAGTGGAAGGAGATAAGTCCTGATAAGAGGAGGCATGTCATGATAAAAATAGGCAACAGAAATTTCCACAGAAAGGGACAGTCCAAGCAAGAGAGCTATGGACTGCTCATACAGGACATGCAAGATAATCAGGATTGGAACAATCATAAAATGAGGAAATGGAAGTAGGAGAGATTGAAGAAAACATCTAACCTCCTGCATAGGCAGCTATAGTCTTCAGATGAAAGGAACAGTCAGGGAATAATGTCAACTAGTCCCTATGATACAAGAGTATGGGAGGCATCTAAAGTATAAATGTTCAAATGATAACAATCATGAGCAAGTTGAAGGAGAAAATATATTTCAGGGACAAATGATATAAGGAATAAGAAGAGAGTGACAGAGGGACATGCAGTGGAAAACAGCCCACTTACATTGGTATAGAGAGAGAGAGAAAGAAGGGAGTACACCCAAACACCATGTCGTAAACAACAGACATTCAAGGTTGGTGGAGGAGGGACTTACAAAGAGAGATGGGAAGAAGTTGTTCTCCAGGCAACAAGCAGTACAGTAGTGGAAACCACAACTGAGCCAGCCAAAGAAAAGGAATCAGAAGAACCCAGCAAAAAGCATCACAAATCATAGAGAGTACCTGGGAAAGAAAGAAAAAAGGAGGACAGGCATAAAGAAAGAGACTGGACTAGTCCTGGCTCAGAGCATTGACAGTCAGAATAGTTGAGTCTAGGATTGGTGAGGGGAAGCTTGGACTTGAGAGAAGTCACAAAACCATTCATCAGAGGGGTTATGAAATGGAAACAAATCCACTGGAAGACTGAGGGAGGGAAGGATCTCTCTATGGGGTGGATCCTGTTTGCTTGAGATAAGCATTTCCCACCAAAGTCAAAACCCCTGGGGCATAACATGCCACTATGTGAATTTGATAATCGCTAGCCCAATAAAGGAATTCCAGGATGAGAAAGCAGAGGTCCTGATACAGGTTTTCTAGCATCCACTGCCAACAAAGAGGTCACTGTGTCCTGAAGATTTTGAATACACAGAGGATCAGTGGTAGGAGAATATGGTAGAAGATGAGGAGAAAGAGCAGGTGGAATATGAAAGTGTAGAGCCTAGTCATGACAAAGAACTTGCACAACCCAAAACCACTAGTGAAGGAAGACCACAGGTGGGCATTGATAAGTCCAGAGAATTGGCTCTAAAGATGAATAACTGCCAAGAGCTGCAACTTCCTGCTCTGTAGGAGAGAGGACATCAAACAGAAATGATTGGATTATGAACAGGAGATGGGTTAGTTCAATGCAACTGCCAAGGTACTCATGGTCTAGCAAAATAGTAGAAGATTGCTGGAAAGCAGCCTCAGCCCAGGATTCCAAATAGTTGGGAACATCCCCAAAGACTTGGTCTCTAAGAAAATGGACAAGATGAAAGTCACAGGTAGGAGGAAGGGAGGTGGACACCAAAAAGGAAAACATCCCAAAACAAGGAAACTAAGTCAAAATAGAGTCAGTAGAGGAATAAATGGAAGCCAAAATGGCAAACAAATAAGTAAGATTATCCCCTATGTCCTTTACAAAACTATTTGGATCGCAATGGAGAGCCTCAATTGTAAGGTGAAGAGTAGAGATATAGAGAAGAATTTGAGTAAAGATAAGATTCAGAAGAGTAGGTTGCTGTTAAGAAAGAAACAAAGAAGTAAAAAAGAGGAAAACCAGGCAGAGAAGAGGGACTCAAGAGACTGGAGTTTAAGAAATATAAAAAGGTCATGACCACAGGCCATAGAAAAGGAGATGTAAAGATGAGGAGGACAAGTAAAACATTTACCAATGAGAAATTGGGATAAAAAGCATCAGCATGGGTACAAATGTTTTGGGAAGGGAGAAAAATAAAGTCAGCAGAGGGAGGTTCATTAAGTAAAGGGACCCAATAGTCAAAAGGATTCACTAAAGAAAGAGAAAGAATGTCAAATACCTGAGTAACAAGCACAGCAGACAAAGGAGGGGGAGGTTCCTGTTTCTCATGAAGAAGAGAATAACCAGAAACAACGTCTAGAGGTGGAAAAAGCTGGTCAGGATATTCCACAGGTGAGGAAGGTTCCAAAGAAGGTAATGAAACAGAACAACAAGGGACCTGAACTGGTGAACAGGCAGGCAGAAGGGAATCAGACATCTGATGCACAATGACAGTAATATCATGAACAGATAACATGCCTCCAGTTTCCATTGATAAAGATGTAGAAGATACCTGACTAGGAACATCCAGGCATTGGGATTTAGAAGCAACAAGGATTTGAGAATTCATAGTAAAATGGATTTGTTTGTTTTCCTGTTTTATTTTTTTATTTATTAGCATATATAGTAGAAAGAAGAAACATGGTGGGTATAGAAAAACAAAATATCAATCAGGTAGATGGAATGAAAATGCAGCAAGGACAAAGGTAACGCAACACTAAAGAAAGAAAAGCACTTGATCAAAGTGACAGGAAACTCTAAAGACACAGGAAAAATCATATTTGGACACAAGCAGTTTCAAGGAAAGAATGACCCCATTACCATGTGCTAGTGTTCATGGGGATTACTGTGTAAGGAGGATGTGTCACCCTCATACTGGTGGAGGGCTGCAGCAATAGGCTGGTGCAATACATGTAAATATGTGTGTGTGGGGGGGTGTTGTTCAAGGGTTGTGGCATTGGCAGGAGAAATTCCATGGCAACTGTACATGAGGCATTAGCTCTTAATGGTGTAGAGAGGTAAATAATGCTTTTGAATAAGCATATTCTAAAGACTATACTAATTATTTGTAATTTTTCATAACTGCAAATCAATTATACATTGGTGATGAAAAGAAATCAGGTGTGACTATTGATAAATCCTCTAAAGCCCTGTTATTTTGCTTCCCCTTAATGTATTTAAAGAAATCTTTAGTGTTCAGTTTTACATTTTCATCCAACCTTTCTTCATATAACCTCTTTGATTTCCTATTTTAATAATACTCTTGATCTTCTATAATTCTCTAAGTCTCCCATCGTAAGAGTAGATTTAACTGTGATGAAGGATTGAATGTTATAACATAAAATTTAAGGGCAACTATGGAACTGTTGGTTCATCTAGGCCATCATACCCTCTAAACTGTTTTTTTTTAATTTAATTTGAATTACCATTCAAATATTTATCAAGCCTTCCCTTAACTCCCTTAAATTTACTGTATTCACCACATATGAAGGCAAATCATTCTAAAGGCCAACTAAACTTGCCCAAATTTATATTTACATCCCCTAGTCCTACCATTCTCACCATTAAATACAATAAAAGATGATGTACTGACACTATCATTTCCCTTAAACACCTCATTCAGAATCTCTCTAGCTCTTCTTGTTTCATGAGAAAATAAATTCAGAGATGTTAATCTGTCCTTATATTATAACTTTCCCACCCCAGGTATCATCCTAGTAGCCCTCCTCCTCTACAATAAAATTATAACCTTATTGGACCTGTATCCAATATTTATGTAAACATCACTAGCAACAGAGCACTGCTTGAATGATGTAAGAAACTGATCAACCAGAACATCAAGATCCTTTTCTTCCATAACATTGTTGAAGTTATTACCAGCAAAATTATATTTATAATTCAAATTATGTTACCCACATGCATTATCTTGTATTTATTATAATTAAAATCCATCTGCCATTTTTCTATCCAAATCACCAAATAATCTAAATCATTTTGTACTGCATCCTCCTTCTTGTAGCCATCAACAACCAAGAACTTAATATCATAAGCA
The DNA here is from genome assembly GCF_000517525.1 of Limulus polyphemus. Taxonomy (NCBI): domain Eukaryota; kingdom Metazoa; phylum Arthropoda; class Merostomata; order Xiphosura; family Limulidae; genus Limulus; species Limulus polyphemus. The sequence goes on from NW_013666460.1 coordinate 383,287, forward strand.
AACTTAAGTAATTTATTGACCATCCCTTCATCTATGTCACTGATGTAAATCAAAAAGAGCTAAGGTCCTAATTCTGAGTCCTGAGGTACCCCTCTTGTGACATTAATCTACTTTGACTGAACTCCATTTATAACAACCTTCTGGTTTCTTCCACCCAGTAGCCACTTTTCTACCTAATGAGCCAACTTATCCCTCACATCTGCAGAGATTTTTATTTTAACAAGTCTTTTATATGGCACCTTGTCAAATACTTTCTGAAAATCCAAATACACCAGATATATACTCTTACCCTCATCTACATAAGCAGTAACCTCTTCAAAGAATATCAAAATATTATTAAGGTAAGATTTTCCCCTATTGGAAGCATGTTGACTATCCAACATATTATTAAGCATTGCTAAATGACTTCGGAATTTTTTTTTATCAAAAATGTTTCCCATCACTAATGTAATACTAATAGGCCTATAATTACTTGATTAATGTTCATCACCTCCCATAAAAGAGAAGTAAAAATAAACCAACTTCTAATCCTCTGGTACTTGACCACTATTCAAGAAAATAGTAACAAATGGCTCACTTATCCAATCTTTAACCTTCTTCAAAACTTCTCAATTTTTTTCTTAACAATTTTAGAATTAATGTGATCATCTTCTTTGATCTTATTTTAATAAAGCAATTGTTCATGATAAGGAATATTGCTTCAATTTTATGAATAAAAACTTAAGAACTAGAACTTCATAATCTAACCTTTTCATAATAATCAGAAATGAGCTTACTTTAAATCCTATCACTTTGCTTCCCCCTTACTGTATTTAAAGAAATCCTTACTGTTAATTTTTTACATTTTAAACCAACCTTTCTTCATCTACTCTTTTAGATTTCTTAATGTCCTATTTGATCAACTCTTTTGATCTTCTATATTCATCTAAATCTCCAATCATAGCAGTAAATTTAACTTCTTAAGTTTATAATGTATTTCTTTAATTTTATTGTTTATACATTTTGTGAGCAAACCTGGTCTTTTACTTGCAGCCACCTTTTTTTCTATAAGGAACATCTTTAATAATTAAAATTTTATTTTCAAAATTTTTCTACATTTGATCAGTATCTCCAATGAACTCAATTGCTCAATTCAACAGATATTTCTTGTTGCATCCAATCAAAATTTCTTTTTTTTTTATTTTCAACCCAAACCTAGTTATTCCTGATCTCTATATGCAATAAAACACTAAACTGAACTGAAAAATAATTGCTTGTACTCAATCTCCACCTTCTCAACCATTTCTGCATTAGAAGTTAACAATAAATCTGAAATAGCACTGATTCTAGTAAGGTTCCTAACAAATTTGTGAATAAAACCACCTTGAACAGTTTCTAAAAACCTGTATCCTCCCATGAGTTTACTCTTATATTTCCCAATCTATATGCTTGAAATTAAAATCACCTCTAATTATGACCTGATTTTCAGAGTACAACTGAACTACCAGGGCTTCAAGCTCAAGCAGACTTCTCTCCATTTAATTCACAACACAGGTTGGTTTTAACAATAAATTCTGAGTGAAGTAAAGAAGAAAGCTTGAGATTTGGAATGAAAGGCTGGAATATAGGCTTGAATAATACTATAAGAGCAAATGGTTAAGTTCTGGAAGCCAAGATGCACATTTGGGTATCAATAGAATTTTGAATAAGTATTTAAATAATATAATTTTTTTTATTTGTAATGTTCAGTGGGTGTAAAGTGACTTCAAAGAACCAGGAGGCTTTTTCTAACCACACTAGTTTTTTTGTTCTTTGATCTTGATTTTTTCTTTTTTTCAATTCCTCAAACTTTATAGCTTAATTATTTTAAATTAAGGATCATTGTAGTTTCAAAATTTCACACATTTTACAATTCATAGCTCAGGTTATTGACCTAGCATTTCAAATATATTTATCTTTTTGACTGTTTTTACTTATATTTGAATTGTTTACTTTTTTACTCAGATACGACTTAGCTTTTGAAAAGTTTTATATAATACTATTATAAAACTTTATAGACATACCTAGTTCAGGTAATACAAGCTAGATAATTTGTAAGAAAGTTTCTGTTGTGTGTTACTCTTTTAACATTTCAATTCAGTTATTTAAGCTTAATAGGAACATTTAACATGTTTTTACGATAATTTTGTTGATGTTCCTATATGCTGCCTTTTAAAAAGGTAGAAAGCAGAGCTGACCTAACCTTAGTTTAAAATTGACACTGTTTTACTTGTTTTTGATGACTGAAAAGAAACAGATTCTCAGCCCACTGCTATGTAGTATTAATATACCTCAGTGAAAGTGTACATATGATATTTGAACTGTTTTTTGCTTCTCAATAAATCAACAAGTTTAACTTTTTCACAAATCCAAGCAATATCATATGTAAATCAGTTCAGTTAATACTCACTTCATAGCTGGATTAGGAACTGATTAAAGTACTTCTTTATATAATAATTATAACACTAACAGGTAACTACACTTAGATTCATTATCAAGCATAATATTGGGCTTGCATTTGCTAAACACACTGCAATAACTATAGATTATGAGGACATGTGTTATAGAAGAAACAATTAAAAATTTTGTTTGTTGTGCCCAATTCAGAAGAAATGATATCATATTAAATTAAAATAATAGATTCTTTATCTGGAGTAACAACTTTACCTGGTTAAGCATAACTTGCTGTTTTAGTGTTTACAACTTTATAGGTTACAATAATTTTTATTTTGAGTTTAGCTAGTTTTGGTAATGCACTAAGCAACAGCTTTACTAAATTTGTAACTTGATATATTTAAATTATTGTTAATAATAAGTAAACTTTTTACCCAGGTTCGAGCTTTTTAAATCGTTCACTGCCTGCAGCTACATATTTATGGTTCATTTTTAAATCTTTGAGTTCCTCTAACTTTGTTCCATTTGCAGGTGTATAAATATTTCTCACTGCCCCGAAGCTAGGTTGAAGTTTTTCTGTCAAGTAACTTAATAGTGAATCATAATTTCTGTAGTGTTTCTTGTTCACTAAACACCTAAAACCTGGGAAGTGTTCGTCGCCATTGACATAAACTTGAATCCATTTAGAATCTGAAACGTTTGCAGTAACTACACTTCCGGCAGGCGAATCACCTCCGTCCGCAGTTGTATTTTCTTTCGGACCAGCCTCAGAATCATCTGTGTTTACATTTGATGCCATTCTTTGTGGTTTTTAACGGCTTCATGACCAAGTACGACTGTGAAAAGCTGAACTTGGAAGTTCATGACAAACACGAGTAATTATACAAGTTATACATTTTTAGCACAATTATTAAAAACTTACAGCACATAAGCATTTGCCCAGGAAGAGGGATAAATTACCAAAAACATTAGTCTGGTATTTAGAACGTCATGTGAAAGTCAGTCTTGTTACCAAGGCAACGTTATGTTGATCTAATGATACTTTAGTTTCACCTAGCGTCAAAAACGTTATAGAATTAATATTTTTATGTCAGGTGTTGCGTCAATAGCTCTTTAAATTAAGTTCATGTTTCAATGTTGTTGTTGCAAACAACGAAGAAACTAAATTTTTCAATTTAAATGACGTTTAAAACTTTTAACTACTATAAAAAAATATTTTTCTTACAAGAATGTGATTTGAAATTATTCTTATAAGCCATGTAGCATGGTTATAAAAACCATATATCACACATGCATATCAAATACAATTAATTTAGAACTAGTTAATGTAAGATAAGTATACACCAGCAATAACATTGTTTTCAAAATTCTATTTGATTTAAACTGACAACTAAAGCTTTTTTCTTGAGCATAAAACTGTAATTATTTATTTCAATATCTTAGTTATTATATTATTAAAAACGAAATGTTTATTATCTGTATTGAAATTCATTTATAGAACCTAATGGCTGCAAAAATTTTTCGATGAACATCTAAATAACAAGAGAGATTTTTTTTTCTCAACAGACTCAACAATAAATATTTACTGAGCATTTTGGAATATACACACCCAACTCTAACAAAAAAAAAAAATAAATAAATTATTGATACCAACGTGGAAATTGAATTGAAATGTTTGCATAATCATAAAAATATTAAGACTCATAGAGGAAAACAAAAACCAAGTGTGAAACCAGTGAATGAACTTCGATATAGACCAAGAGTAAGTAATTATAATCGGTTATTAAAAAACATTAAACATGTTGAACACAAGATGAGCTATTATTTAAGTTAGGAAGATGTTGTTTAATAAGAGTATTCTATTCTTGATTTAAAAATCCATAATGTGTGCAGTCCATAACTACAGCTTGGAAGTTCGCTTATGAAACTATTTGCCAAATGGTTTGATTGTTTATATACATAGCACTCTGTAGTATGAAGTGTTAATATATCGCACGATATTTTGTTTTATAAAGATGTCGCCACATTTACGCCCAACTTAAAACATTTTAAGATTATTTGTTTCTTTATTTTGGCTTAAGAACAGAGCTACACAGTGGGCTATTTACGTTGTATTCACCACAAGGATCGAAACTTGAATCATAGCATTATAAGTCGTCAAACGTAAACCAGAGTCACTGGGGCATATGTTCGCATGAAAAGCCAAGCTAAGATTTGTTTGTTTTAGGGCAAGGCCACATTGGACTATCTGCCGTATCTACCGCTGGGAATCGAACCCCGAATTTTAATGTTGTAAGACCTAGACTTACCGCTGTCCTAGCGGTGGACGCAAGCTAAGAAAGTGAAATGCGATGACACATGTACACCTTTACAGATCTTACTGCTATGCGAAATTTGATTGTCTTATATAGTTGATAACTCCTTAAGTCTTAAATAATTAACCAATAATTTTCTAAGTTACAAGTTGATGCCATGTTTATTGACATGCATTCACAATAAAGTTGTTTAATTAAAGGTTGTGACATATGCACTTTGTCTTCAGCATATACAGTACATCGACAAATTAACCCAGATTATCATCACTAATGAGCCGAGTATTGAAGCATAAAATAAAATATAAGTAATTTGAAAAGCATCGTACCAACAAAATAATGACAACAGACAAATATGTGCTATAGCGATCCAGATATTTTACACCACCATATCATACATCATCACATGGAACTTATAGGCTAGTAAGAATAGGCAATCGGTAATATATGTGACATTATTTCATAAAATATGAACTACGATGTAAACAGCAATATTGTTAAATAACTTACAAGAAAACTGTGATGACATTTGATTTGATATATGTTTAGAGATATCTATATTTGAAATTCTGCAACAGAACATTGATAGAACTGTAGTGGCGTTAAACAAATAACACATATGATCATGATACCTTGTTACCACCAATAGCTGCAGAATAAAAAAACGCAATGAAACTGAATAATAACTTAAAGTCTTTTTTAGGACATCTTTTAAAGATGACGAAAATCAATATATATATACTTATTAATGACAAATAATTATCTTGTACTAAATTGTTACCTGTATATGATCTATTAGAGACGCTTGACCCAACAATTATGCCCATTAATTAATTTCGTGGTAATAATTTCACAAGAACTTTAAAGCTTCTAAGAGTTTATGGAAAAGATGCATATTAGATTATCGTCCCCAGATGGGACAAAGGTAATTCTACGAATTTACTAACGCTAAAATGAAAGTGTTCTATTCCCCTCTGTGGACACAACATATAATTCGAAGTGGCTTTGATATGAAAAAACAAACAACCATATATTAAATTGCCTTTACAAAAATAGAAACCGAGAATTGAGTATCCTTATTACATTAAGACTGTTAGATTTTAAGGATAAAGAAATTCCATTCACCTAAACATGTGTCACTCAAAACCTACAAACAAATTAAAATGCACCCAATACTATAATATAAAACTAAATTTATAAACGTAGATAGTTTTTTGTTTGTTCGAAGTTAAGCACAAAGCTATACAATGGGTTATCTGTGCTTTGCCCACCATGGGTATCGAAACCAGATTTCTAGCGTTGTAAGTCCGCATACACACCGCTGTGCCACTGGGGGGGTACCTAGATAGTTTCACACTTTTCTACATAAATATAAGTCTAGTATTAGTGTTATTAATTAAAGAAGAGTTTGGGGGGATTGACTTTTGAAGTTACTTTACTAATAAAACTGAAATAATTTTTGCTCATCCCGTGACATAATCTGCTTAACTTTTTGCCTGAAAAAAAATCACATAACATCACATAAAAATCGAATAACATTGCAAAAAAAAAAAGATTTCAGACTATTTAATGTTTTTGAGCATGTGCAAGGTCTGTATATCTTATGTAAATTTACTTCAAATGGAAATGCAAGAGATAAAAGAAAAATATTAAATGTGTAGTCAAACAAAAATGTATTAATTAGTGAAAAATAAAAGTAAATGAAACGAAACAGAATAAAAAGCCAAACTAAAATGTAAATAAACGCAATCGTAACTAAAAACTATGTGCAAAGAAAATTTTTTTATTTGTTAATGATCAAAGTAAGAGGCAAAGAGCATGATAATTTAGACAAAAAAAAACAAAAAAAACAAACTTTTTCTCCAGAACCTTCTAGTAAAGTGACTGGTAAATAAACAAGTGGTGATAGCTGAAATCAGCTAATTGGGGTACATGACATTTTCATTGTCTCTTAGAATTAGTTACAACAACTATCACTATTTCAACATTTACTTATTGTTACGTCTCCGTTCGTTAGTTAATTTTCCGTAACTTCGTTCCGACGAAACTTCAGCGACACAAGTCTATTCTTAAT
>NW_013666460.1:390747-399367 GCF_000517525.1 Limulus polyphemus
AGCTTAGTCTACTTCCTGTTTTTTACGACAGCCTTCATATTTGTTAACAAAATATTTAAAAACAAGTACAGAAAATTTACTTTCACATCTACTGCAGTCAGTAACTTGTAACTATAGCACTATCAAACACATAACTTATATTAAACATATTGACAATTTATGATAGCTTTTAATAGAATAAGCATTTTCTCTCATTCTCAACGGCCTTATGAGACAAATGGACTAAGCAGTCAGGCATAGTCATCCCTAATTTATAACTACCGACTAGAGGGAGATCAACTAGTCACAACACTCGCCGCTTATGCGGCTAATCTTAACTGAATATTGTGGCTCCAGCCGAAAATAATGAAGCATCTTCGGAAAAATATCGTAGTTCGAAATCTGGGTCTTAATACACTGCTGGTATTCTATCCACAAGGCCACGGCCAACCATAATGAAATATACAGTAATGTTAACATATTGTAGTAGAGTTAGACGAAGAGGTTTTTCATAAAGGTTTATAAGCCAATATAAATAAAATGACAAATCTTTGTTGTTGCGCTGAAGTTAGGTAATTCAGGAATTCTGGCATCAAAAATGCTCAGATAATTAAACAGACCATTCGTAATGTGATCATGTTTTCTTTTTCTCAAGAAGCGGAATTGTGCATAGCTTTCACAGTATTAATAATTTCGTAGTTACTTAAAGTTAATTCATTTGTTAGTATCAAACGCCTTGCATATTACTTTTTTCTGGTTATTAAAAAAATAACCGAATCGAGGAAAAGATTTTGAGATAGCCCAAAAGTCGAAAAGAAAATCTCGAAAAATTGCATAAATTCCTTTTTAATACGGACATAAGGAAGTTAAACTCCGAAGATTTAATATCGGGAAAAAATGTTTAATATAAGGGATTATTCAAGTTTGTATTTCTATATTTTATATGTTGAGTAGTTGAACTTTAATTATAAAAAAAAATTCAGGATAAATAGTGAAGTTAAGTTATTCCTCTGAAACAAGTCAGCTTTTGTGAGAGTATAAGAAAAATTTTCAAGGTTCAAATAGGTTTCACACATCAAACTATGTGTAAAACTCATCAGGATAAATTCTATGTTATTCAAAACGGGAAAGTTAAAAAGAATGTGGAAGAAAGACACCTGCAGGTGATGTGATTTTTATCATAAATTTATCATAAGTTATTAATTTTTTGCAATTTCTAAAATTTCATATCGATATCAACATCGATTCGTCAGTCTTCGTATGTACTAAACAGTCAATCTAAGAAAGAAAAAAAAATGATTAAGGACAAAAATGTTTGTTTTTTGGACAGAATTTCACGAAAAAAACGGGACTTCCTCCGTCAACTGATTAAAAAGAAATATTTTGAAAATAGCGTTACGACAGCGGGGGTCATGTGACGCTAGTAACACGTCATATTCTCGAAAATTCGTGAAGTCTCGAGTTTTTACTAGATATGCGGTAGTCTTGTATATTTAAGACGGTCAAGACGTGACGACAACAATGGGTAATTGAACTGCAGACAGAGAGAGACGTATTGTTGGGCGAGCGTTTGTTATAGCGCGACTGTGGAAATTAAGTGTATTGCAAAGTTGTATTCAGAAAGAATAAACCAGTTTTATTAAAGAAAGGACTTGTGTCGCTAAAGTTTCTACGGAAATAATTTTTACAGAAAATTAACTAACGACCAGAGGCGTAACAATAGTATTATGAACGGAAAAAACGCACAAAGAGGAACGTGTTTAAGTACATATTTGTGGTTGTTTGGTTTATATATATATATATATATATATATATATTCATGTCGGTATTATATACATGCATGATTTTATTGTACCATGTTGAATAAATTGAATTGAATATCTCTCCTTTGACACTTATAGAAATGACAACTTTCAAAATGCGATAATTTTGGTAGCGATCTTTTCTTGTGCTCGGTAAAATGACAGGAGCAGCTGAAAAACATTCCTGCAGCTACTTAGCGAAGCTGAGCGGCCCTAATGTATTGGATGCACCTATTGCATTGAAAAACAAACATTTTTGCCAACAATGCATTGCAGTCAGTCTCCTTTGCTTAAAAACAAACGCAGTGCAATTGTCCTTATTGAAATAACACATGGAATGACAAAAGATGGTTGTAAACGGCCCAAGAGACAACCAAAAGATAGTTGTAAACGGCCCAAGAGACAACCATATTGTATATATGCTTTAATACACATTTTATATTTATTCATCATTATTTTTAGCCAAATTACTGTTGAATTATTTCAACGAGCACCTGCTTGTATCTTATAAAGCAATGTTATTAGATGAATTTCAATAAACCAGCTATCATCTGCTTTCCTTTTATCTAATATCATACAGTTTTATGATCTTCATATTACTTAAACGTACTTATTACTAGTGAGATCCCCATATTTTGAAAACATTAGTATCTTTTTTTTTCTTTATCAAAGAGGAATGATCGGGGAGTGCATACGTTTTGTCATTAAAATTTGCAATCTGTTAAATTGTAATTATTAAAATGTAAATGTACTCATCTGAAAACAGATTCATATTCTATTGCCCATCTTGCTAGTTCAGTTCCGACAACAACCTTGATTCTTACTTTCGTTTAAAAATGAGTAATTGTTGTCCCTAAGGTAACACTGTTATATTATGTAAAGACTAAACAAAGTTTGTTCATTTTGTATAATATTATATATATATATATCGACATTTTTGGTTCAATAATTAGCTTTTCAAAAAGCATTATCTTTAAAATAATTGAAACGTATAAGGTTTATAATTTATTTAAAATCAGATGTTTGTCCAAAAATGCATTATATAACATACAAGAATATGTAGAGCAGTCATATGAGTTTCAATCGATGTGAACCTTCCAGTGATGTCATCTTTTAAGGACAAATTGAATACAAAACAGATGTAGGCGTGTAACTATTTTGGAGTACATTTATTAACATAAAATAGTACAACGAAGACGAAAAAGGGTACGGATAAAAACAGAAGACGAGCTCGATTAAAATAGAAACCCAAATTGTTTAAAGTTGATTTTAAGATATTAAAGTATGCAGTAGAACGTGTTTATTGAAACACAAGGCTACGCAATAGGCTATTTGCACTTTGTCCATAGCAGGAATCGAACCCTGGATTTTAGCATTGTAAGTCAGTAAACTTACCGTCGATTCACCGTGGGATCGACATAATTTGATATAGAGTTGAATATGTATATATATATATATTGCCATTGAATTTCAAGCAATCTAAAAACATGTCTCTGATATTCCTTACTTTCGTCGTTATTGTTTGAATTATACTAATACTTCATTAAAGCTTTACGAAAAGACCTTTTCCTTTTTAAGATTTTAATTTTAAATATTAATGAACATTTTTGGTTCAATCTTACACGAAAAAAGGATTTTAAATATAATGTCTGATTTTTAGGAAAAATCATTATTACATGTAAGATTGTTTGTTTGTTTTTGAAGTTAAGCACAAAACTACACAATGGGCTATCTGTGCTCTCCCCACCACGGGTATCGAAACCCGGATTCTAGCGTTGTAAGTACGCAGACATACCGCTGTGCTACTGGGGGCTAATTATATATATATATATATATCATGAAAAAAAATTATAACTTCAAAAATATATCAAATAGTATTCCATAGAAAAAAAAATTTATTGCAATTCTTTCACACTCACTGCTGATATCTTTAACATCGTCCCCCCCCCCCCCCAGTGACACAGCGGTATGTCTACGGATACATACTTTCGATACCTGCGATGGGCAGAGCACAGATAACCAATTGTGTAGCTTTGTGCTAAATAACAAACAAACAAACTTTAACATAGTCATGAAAATAATTAAGTAAATACGTCACGGAATCTAATGTGAATATAGTATATTGTTTATAGTGTTCAACAAGCAATAGTGGAGAGAATATGTATTTCCACTCATTCTATACCGAAATTTTAGTGCTCGCCTTTATTATGTACTAATAAGCATCTACCCTTCCAAAATTATTAATAATCAAAAGTCTCCTGGTGGATCAATGGTAAGTTTGCAGACTTACAATGCTTCGATTTCCCGTTATGGAGAGAGCAAAAAAGTAGCCTATTGTGTAGCTTTGCGCTAAATAACAACATAAAAATCAAAGAATGATAAAAAAATTATCCAGAAATTTTGGTTTTATCTTAAAGTTTATTATTCGTAAAAATAAATGGAAATATAGAAATAGAATAAAATGTATAGATAAAGTTTCAGATTTGATTACTATTGAAATAAGAAATACTTCTGTTTTAATCTTGATGAACAGTTCGAAAACTTAAAAGAATTTTGAGCGTCTAAATTCTCTTAAACCTATATTTTTATAACTATGGTATCGTTTTCAAAATACGGAGAAAGCAACAAAACAAACAAGAAACAAACATACGAGAAATATCACTCCGCGAGTAAAAACAAAAATAACAACTGGCTTCAAAAAGTAAAATAAACAAACCAAAGGAGAAATAACAGAATTTACTGAAACAAAATATGCTCTAAAAGGACGGAGGGCGCATTTAATTTTGGACGAGTTTTTTTTAATTCTTTGAAAAATGGTGTACATTTGAATATTTTTGAACAGTCAAAATTATTTCTTTATCCTAAACAGTTATTGTTTACACAAAAATATATAATTTCTAATGTGACAGACAGAATTTCTTTCTAGATCATAAATAGTTATAATTTACACAAGAAAATATAACGACAGCTAGAATTTTTGATTTACACACAATAAATTCTGTGGATTCACCAATCAGGACGGACATCGTTATGGAATTAACAGTTGATACTGAAACGACTAATGAATTACTGTAACAATCCTGCGTGTGTTTTTTTTTTTTTATGAAGACATACAAAGACATATTTAACAAATATAAAAGTGTAATTATCTCATGTGAAAAGAATGGAAGATAAAATAAATCAGTTCACTGACAGTCGTAATTCTTTTCTTACTAAGATACTAGTTTAGAACAAGTGATACGTATACGAAGTTAGAGCGAATAACTCAAGAAAAATTAAACAATCATCATTCTCGTCTTACTCGGTTACAACTGGATTTATAATCTATCGGTTACTGTAATGACGTTCAGTAGACGCCCATTTCTGTGGAGACTTCAGTGTTACCTGACGTAATGTTTTGATTTTCTTCACGGGAATCGGTTTTCTTTGTTTCTTTTATTAGTTCATCTAATCTTTTCGCTTTAGTCAGGCCAGGTGGGCTGATTGTAGAATTCAAGATATCCCTTTTCATGTCCATGTCAGATGGCCTTTCGTCCAAGTCTGAAGCAATCTTCTCAAAGTTTATGTCGTACAGATTATCTTCAAGGACTGAGATGTTATTCTCAAAACTTATGTCGACCAGGTTATTTTTCAGAACTGAGATATTCTTCTCAGATATTACATCGGGAAGGTTATATTTAGGAATCAAGATATTCTTTTCCGAAACCATAACTGGTGAGTTTTTCTCAGTGTTCGATACTTCAGGGAACATATGAGATGGTAGTTCTTCAGGATTTGTAGCATTCTTGTCAACAGTCATTTCAGATATATTTTCTTTAACGTCTGACAAATTCTTTCGAATAATCCAACTGATACGATTTTTTTCTAGTTCCCAAATATACTTCTCAGTAGCATTAAGCATGTCAAATGGATTGTCATCAGGGTCTAATACATCCTTTTCAAGAACCGTGTTTTTTAGGTTGTATTCAGGTTCCAATGCGTCGTTAATTCCAGTCATGTTGATTGAGTTTTCTTTAGTTCGTGAAGCATCTACATTAGTATTTATGCTGATTAAATCACCTTTAGTTTCTAAAGTAGTTATGTTTAGTGGACTGTCATCAGTTTCGGAAATATTCTTTCCAGCAGTCATATCGACTGATTGGTTAGCGCCCGAGATGTTTTTCCCAGATGTGCTTTCTTTAGTGATTATAGTTTTGGGTGTTTCGCCTTCCTCATTTCTTATCATTTGGCTCATTATTATACTTGTGACACCCCCAGTATTCTGCGTAGTTTTATCTTTTGGGGGAACCTGAACAGTAGGGATCGTTCTATTGAATGTAACCACTTCATTTTGGGTATAATTTCCTACGTTTAGCTGTGTGTCTTTCAAAAGCTGTTCATCGACTTCTGTAACATTTAAGGCAACTTCAAAAACAATGTCATGAGATATATTCGTATTTTTTGTTTTCTTCAATATATAGAATTCTTCCACATCTTCCAAGGTCTCGGCTGAAAGTTTCTTTAATACGAAATCTTGAGCTGAAACAATTTGAAGGTCTATGGCTCGTGTTATAACTGAAGTAGAACTAGAGCTCATGTCTTTTTCATTACCCTCATTTGTTATCTCATGGGGTTCGGTGCAGAGAACTTCTCTGCTTCCGGAACTTTCTGCTACAGCGCCCATGGTATCAGCAACACCGCTATCAAATTCTTCCAGTGTTGCTGTTTTAGTCACGTTATACATTTCTTTTTCGGATTCAGTAGTAGCTACTACCCTGATATTCATCCTAGAATAACCCTCTGTGGTTAACTCATCAATATGGGCGTCAGTTGGTTGCCTAGAGTCTGTTGAATTATCTTTTGATGACATTTCTTCGAGACCGGGAGTTGTTACATTAAAGAGTCCTTGGTTCTCTTGGAATTTATCAGCGACATATCTTTCTGTTGTCTCAACTGAAAGAAAAGATGGCACTCCTTCCAGGTCAAGTGGTGTTGTAGTTTTTTTCTCCACTGGAAGGCCCACTGTCGCTATTACTAAACTACCAATCAGAAATGGAAATAGGCATGTGACGGTCATTCTCTGTAAAGAGAAATAAAAAAGTACTGTGAGAATAGTAAATATGTATTGTTACACATAATAATGTTTTGTGTATTATAGCACAATATGTTGCTTCAGTACTATATCTATAACGAATAATAATCAATGATGCATATAAATAAATTATATCAGGGGTGGATCCAGGATTTTCGAAAAGGGGATCCCAATGAATGTATATCGGAGAGTATATGAAGGGGCTTACCTCCTTTAAAATGCTAAAGACTTCTTGAGATCTGAAATGTCCGTAGCCCCAATACCTAATACGTTTCATTGATTTTTGCCAGTCACACTTATTGGAAAGTTAGCAATTAGAAATCCGATTGACCATTACTTTCTTCTACCACCGAGAACATGTTTTCTTTCATTTACGAAGCTGACGGTTAGAATTATGATCTTGAAGTGAACCCTGGAATCAAGTTATATCAAGAACTGTTCACTGATGGGTTAGAGAAGAAGGATGTAGTGTTTGGTAGTCATGCCGATGAAAAGGGCTCCTTCAAGGACCTGTGGTGGGTTTTAAATCGATCATAATATATTTTAGAAGAACAGATCCTTCAATCTTCAATATTTTTTGCATTACAAACGGTCCAGAACATCTTTTCATACAGGAATACGAACATAACCTATCCCAGAAACTATCAAATTAAATGTATCTATCACTCGCTTCTCTATTTTTCTTTTTATTACTATTCAATATTTTACTCTTTCCTTCGATTTTGCTTTTTTTTGGACTTGAAAGGGGAGGGGCAAACCCATTGGACTCTCCCCTGGATCCATTCTGTATGTGTAATACAGTTTTTTCTCAATTGGTAATTAAACTACTGTTGAATTGAAGTTGTTTATCACTTAATATTAAGTAACTGAACACCTACAAAAACAATGGAAACCGTTAAATATTAACCAACATTCTAACAAAATAAGCATCAATTTAACTATGAAAAATGCTAAAACTTTTAAAATGATATTCATAAATTGTGGTCTCCTGTTATTTATCGAAGACTTACAGTCTTATTCGCAAGAATACAGCAGACAGAAAAGAATAAGAACTAGATGAAATAGTGATACTTTTTTTTTATCACTCTTATATAGGCATAGCTTTTTGTTTTAACACAAAACTACACAATAGGCTATTTGCGCTTTGTACACCATGGATAATTAAAACCCGGATTTTTTGCGTTGTAAGTCTATAAGCTCACCACTAACTCCCTGGAGAACTACAGGAATAATCAAAACGACTACAGTTTACAGAACTACAATACACACTCTTTGTTAGCCTCGTATAGGGATTTCTCGGTCTAAGTTTGGATTTGTTCGGTACAGGTTCAATAATGAATAATATTAGACTAAGGTTAAGGCTTAAATCTTACGTTGTTCGTTCACGCTATACTTTCCATATTTATCTATAATATGCAAGCCTATATATAATATATACAAGGCAATAACACAGATTACATAGCTCTACTTCCATTTACAGTAAAGGTTAAACTCTTCAAGGATAATTATTATATTCATGTTTTAAAATTCTGGTCCAACAACTTATAAAGTTGCAAATCTCGATCATGCCCAACAATATTACTTAACATCGAAAGATTCTGTTTAAAGAAATTACAAGGAATGTGATCTAGAATAAGTTGGGGCTAATGTTTTTTATTTGAGACCAACCTTTAAAATGTTTATGAAAGTGTTACGTCTCCGTTTGTTAATTGATTTTTTTTGTAACTTCGTTCCGACGAAATTTTAACGACACAAGTCTTTACTTAAT
>NW_013666461.1:0-8658 GCF_000517525.1 Limulus polyphemus
CAAATTTTTTCATAAATGCTTTATTGAAAAAATAGTAATTTTTTAGCACTACATTTAAAAATTACATCAATAAAAATATAATTAAATCCTCCCGTATAGTCCCAGTGAAAGTCGTGTTATTGATCTGGGGAGAGTATTTGTATCTAAAACTGTGTTCTGTTATACAGAAATGGTTGTTACACATACCATAGTTATTTTCTAATTTTCTGAGTCTTGTATACCCAAAGTGTGAAATGTTTTATGGATATTTGTTTGTGGTGCAATTCAATAGATGGCGCAACATTTCATAAGCCTCAATCAGCATTTCTGGCATTGATATCTTGAGGCACCATTGTATTTATTAGTTCGGTCACACACACACACACACACACACACAATATATATATATATATAGATGACCACGCCATCGCTCCATTATAGTAATATATATACGTACTTGACTTACTATATAATTTAAATGGTAAAGTTTAATCAGTATCTTGCATATAATTATCTATAGTAATGATACAGTATACTGACATGAATTCATACTGCAACACACTATACAAATCTAGCAAGTTAGGTAGAATGATGTGGTATAGAACGTTGAGAATGATACCGTGTGTTTAAAACCCCCTTGGTTAATATGTAAAATCTTCGAAATTTCTTAATTTTCTTTCAGTTCTGTTTGGATGTAGAAAGTTACTCAAATAAACATCTAGCTTTTCTTCATTCTGGTGTGTGGAGGATGTGATTCACAAATTGACCATTAACTGCATTCTCTTGCTGGATGGATAGCTTGTGATGTCTCAAAACAAACAGCTGCATTTTCTGTTGGTGAATCGTGCACTGACCTGGAGCTGCTCTGCCCCTGCACTTGAATAGCAGTGGATGAAGGCCATGTCTACAATGAGCACTTCGTGAGTAACCTCGCTGTGTGAAATTAGTATTAGTATGTAAAGCCAAGTTCTATCTTGTTAGGCAGATTCTGATAAGATTTTGACATTTGATTTGTTTGAAATTAAGCACAAAGCTATACAACGGGTTATCTGTGCTCTGCCCACCACGAGTATCGAAACCAGGATTTTAGCGTTGTAAGTCAGCAGACATACCGCTGTGCCACTGGGGGGCATTTGATTTAGACTTTGTAGACTTTATTATAAGTTAATTTTGTTTTCTCTTTAAGTTTTAACAGTAACTCATGGAAGGAGGCTTTGTTATACTATTTAACTTTGGGTTTATTTTCGTTTTGTAGTTTCATTTTGTTTTCTTTTAGCTTACAGGGGGAAGGGGGATCACACTGAACTGGTGAGAGAGAACTGATCAAAGAGTCACTTCATCTCTCTCTCTTTCTCTCGTCACTCTAACACACTCATTATAAACAAACTTGACTTAGTTTGGTTTTAGTGTATTGTGTTTGTCACTATATGTTTTTCTTTGTTATTAAAAATCGAAATTAAAAATTTTTGTCTTTTGATTTTTTCTGTAGAACAGACTCAGTCAGAGTTCACATTCTCTGTTGTTTGTTATCAAGTTAATGAACCCTACTCTTGCTCCGCGGTAAATACGTGCACAGGAGAATAGTACAAAGTAGGAGAGGAGAAATGTTGGTGCGGTGACAGTGGTTTGTGCTTTGCGAGTATGTGAATATTTGATTCAATAATTCAATGCTTCACATGCTTTAGTGTTAATGGTAAGGTTTTTATTATTTTAATTTCTAGAACCTAATACGCAATCTAATCATATTTTAAGTATCTGAATTACTATTAAAAAGTGAAAAGGGACAGTAATTGCATAGCTTTTATATTTATGACATTTATATATATATGTTTTTTATATGAATATCAGTAAGATCGATATAATATTGGTTAAAACTATTTAAATTTTTAGCTATCATATTTTACAAAGAAAGGGATATTTTAAATTTTAACACGTTTTCCAATTACTGCTTCAACTATAAATATTTCTAAAACTTTTGTAATAATCATTTCAGTCGTATACGAAAATATTGATTGTATATTTTATAAAAATGCTTAAACTTAAAAAAATTAGTATCACAAATTAAAATATAAATCATTTAGTTTAAATATGCATGTGAATTTTCATAGATAAGAATATAAATTTGATTTAATGTATTAATTTTAAGATGTTTCAAAAGATTTTCCAAGTGTTCAACAGATGGCGAAACACTACCAAGAACGACATTTCATATGTTGAGCATTTCATGAATATTATTTTCAATAATTTAAGATTGACTGTTAAGATGGCTATTTATTATTATTATTTCAGCGATGAACGGCCTATTATATACATACATATATACTTTATAGCAGAGATTCCAATTAGGACAAGAAAGAGTTATAAGATCCCAGATCATACCTGACACTTTACTCCCAAGACCTTTAGGATTCAGCTATATAAGCAGGAAGAGTATAGATACATTAAGTGGAAAAGTCTAAGTCTGTATGTTATATGACTTTTGAGTTAAAGTAGGACTTTAACACTTGTTGGAACTTTTTTTGCGACAGAACATTAAGATAAGAGTGCTAAAGAAACTCACTATCAGAGTTTTGGATTCAGAAAACTAAAGATTACCCAGAACTTATAGACAAAGTAGTTCGTTTTCTGATGTCATTTGCTTCTGTGTACATATGCGAGATGGGATTTTCATCATTTATGGCTCTGATGCCCAAATACAGAAGCAGGATGAATGTTGAACCTGACGATTTCTTGTTTGTTATTAGGCACAAAGCTACACAATGAACTATCTGTGTTCTGCTCACCACGGGTATCGAACTCAGATTCTTTTTGTTATAAGCTCTCAGACTTACCAATGAGACACCAGGTAAGGGCAAAGCTGACAAATATTACATCACAGAACTTTGCTCAACTAAACAGACGCATCCTTTGCATCAAAACGTAGAAAGAGAAGTTTGTGGTTAATATTATGGTTATGTTTATATGCTCATTTTTTTGTTAAATACACTGTTATTAAGTGGTCTGCCGAGTTCTACCACCCCCACGAAAAAATTCAGGTGTTTCACGAACAAAAAGTTTGGGAACCACCGCTTTGTAATAACTTATTTTCTATTCTGCCTAAAGTATCAAGAAGAAACTTCTTTCAAAGTTTACTTATGTGATAGTCTGAGCTGCTAAAAAGTTCCTTACTAGCGAGTGCTAGTGGATCGATTCTTTTACTGAGTTGGTAAAGAAATCATCTGGCAAGCAGGTCTCGGGTTCAACTCAGGCCCTTAAAAAAAGGATTACCACAAGAAAACGTGACAACTAACTAATGTATGTCCTAAGATACTGTGATAAGGCCCGAGGACATGCCTTGTTTGTGAGGAAATGAAAATTTTGTAGCTTAACTTATTAAAAAGTGCCTTTACGAGCATTAACTAGGTGGATAATTAACCACTTGAGTTCGGTTGGTAGCGCACTAGCCTAGCCTGCAGGAGGTATCAGGTTAGACTGTAACCGAACAAAAAGAAAATAATTGTATTCATACGCTTAAATGTTATAAACATTTGATAACTCTTGAAAAGGTTTCTAGTTGAAACATTGATCTCAGTTAAATGTTTATAATTTTAAGTATCTATAAACACATCAACACAAACTTTACAAATTATTTGCTACATAAGCAGTGATTACTTAATATTTCAAATTTAACTTAATCACGTTAAAAAATGACAGTGGAAGTTTTAAAATAAAGTTTTTGGGTTTAAGCACTTAAAGCAGGCAAAATATTGGAAACCAATACTTCTAAAATTGTCTTGAAAACAAGGTAGCAAGTTAAAATGTAACTTTTAAAGTATTATCCTGCATGTATAAATAGTGTTTGATGGAATATTTCGCTTCTTATTGTCCAGCCCAACTGATGGGTTCTGGTAATGAACAAAAGCTTATTGGGCAGTGACTTATGGGGGACAAAAGATAGTTTTGATTTTTGCACCCTTCTAATTTCAACTTTCAATGGACAAACTAAGAAAAATGCGAAAAAAAAACATCTGCAGTTAACTTACTTTTATAACAAGAAAGTAGTTTTTTTTAATATGGAGTAGATACGTTGATACCTTTACTTGGGAATAATACAGTGGGATTATAAAGAAAGTTTCTTAGTTCATCACGTCATATCTTACAAACAGTATGATATAAGAAAGTGAAATATTTTATGGACTGATAAAGCATGCTTCATCCTTTCTGGAAGTGTTAACATGCGTAACTGCATTATCTGGTTGGACATTTATCTACATGTAACGTTTCCTACCCACCTCCATGATGCTAAGGCATTAAGAATGATATGGTTTCACAGCTGACTTTTGCTACTGGACCATACTTTTTTGTAAAAACATTAGCACGTGGACTGCAAACCTGCACAGTCAGTGCTGCATGGTACCATGTAATGTTCACAACCAATGTGATTCCCATGCTGCAGAAATTAAATATGATAAACACTACATTAAACATGCAGGATAGTGTCCCTCTACATGGTAGTAACCAGATGAAACATGGAGCATTTCCAGGACAGAATAATTTCACATCACTTTCCTTATGAATTACAACGTCCTTCATCGGACCTAACACCAGTCTAGGTACCCCGAGAAACGTTGGACATTTCCAAACCTCAGTGATTCAATTGTCCAGGAAGTGGTAACCATACAAAATAAGATGCGCGATGTTGTGTGTTGTGGAATTGATGCAATAAATTTTGGATGCCGGAAGAATTTTGTACAGTATTTGTGGTTGATCGGGCGTTCGGTCACAGTGGTGTCAACAAGTGACAAATGTTGTACTTACATTCGCATGACACTCCTAATACCCCTCTCACCACTTATGGTCTTGAAAAATTGCATTATGCGATTTCTAAACATGGTGTCCACTTGTATCCTATTTGTGTGATATAAAGAAATATTCACCAAACTGCTAACCTTCTACATTCTAGCCGTTAGAAGCCAGAACTTGTCTCTAAAGAGTTTAGTTTACAAGATACGTTTAGTGCAAATCTAATTATATATTTAGAAATAGTGTTCTAAGTTACTCCATTACGATAGCCTATTACGTCTTGACTAATTTCTGGAAAAACATCCTACACTAGAATGTGTTCTTTACTGATCATAACTCTTTCCACAAGGTCTGGATTAATATGGAAAGCCAGACAGGTGAAACTGTTTTCGCCATCTTCTTCTTCATCATTAAACGATGGTACTTTCGGTAATGGCCATTTTTGTTCATAAACTTTTTTATTAGAATTATTTTTATTTTGTGTTCTTTTTTCATTTGTAGCAAGTTGGTTCTATGGTAGAGCTTTGGATTTCGAAAGTGGCAATCTGGGTTTGAACCCGTGCGATACCACAAACTTGTTCTAGCACTTTAAGTTGTGTGTGTGCGTTATAAGAGTGACGGTCAATCTTGTAGTGTGGATGATAGTTGCTTCTGACTGGCTGTCTTTCTTCAGATTAGTAGTTCAAAATCAGAGTAGGTCGCAAATAACCTCAGTAGCTTTGCCAAAAATACAATCACTTTCTTCATGCTTTCTAACAATCTTACCAAGGAATTTGGCCCTGGTGGCTTAGTTGAAAGTCTAAAGGCTTATAACGCTAAAAATCGGGTTTTGATACTCGTGGTGGGCATAGTACAAATAGCACATTGTGTAGCTATATGCTTAACAGCAAACAAATAAGCACGCAAAACCAAGGAACTGATGTTTTATTTCTGAGTCGGTCCAGCTCATTGAAGTCTTCTGAAACGGTCAAGACATTGATTTGCAAGAAATCTAGAAGGTAAAGCAATTTTCAATGTATAGAGAATCACGAGGATCCTGCCATTAAACATTCTGATAAGTCGCGAATGTGGGCGACTGAGTTACACAGAAAACAAATGATTAGACATAATAAAAATTTTTCTATGTTATACATTTATAAACAACATGAAGTTATGCTGTTGTATATAATTTTCAGGTTAGTAAAGATTTTTCAGTAGATATTTAGTCTTATAAATATGACATTCCGAAGAGTTACTATGTTACAACCACTTGTATACGAAAAGAAACCATACGTTCTTACGTTATAACAAACACTACGAATAACACATGGCACAGCTAGCTATGGACACTATTGACTGACAGTTTATTTCATAACTACCGAATGCCCAAGTAAGAAATTAATTTCCAATAAACAGTAATCTTGAATTATTTCCAATAAACAGTAATCTTGAATTATTTCCAATAAACACTTGCACAAGACGAAAATTAGATTGGTTTTTGTGTGTTTTTGTTTTCCAAACTGAAAGACACCTTATGCGCATTATGGGCTAAGTGGTCAGCTCAGGGGCCTCTACGATTCAGGTATAGTCATCCCTGATCTGAACTACAGCTCAGAATGAAGGAAGGAGACATAAGGACTTTATCTGTACTTGTATAGAATAACAGGATTGATTGCCACATTTATAACGCACTCACAACTAAAAGTGTTCATTGCATTGCTTCGCGAATCTTAAATCTTCTGATTTGCAGCTCACTACGCTAACCAGTAGACTAATAGCCCACAAAAGTAAGAACGATACTTCTAGTAAATAAGACAAGAGCTAAAACAACTTTAATCTTGAGCTGTTACTCCTATCATGTACGGGTTGGACGTAAAGGTACAAAGAGAACTGTGTATTGTTGAAAGTCATTCTAACGTAACAAACAATACCAAACACGAATTATTAGTATTGTACTTCTTAAATCATTATGTCAAACCGTATGTGAGACAGATTACACTGAGTTCATTTTTATTCAACCCTCATATTCTTCGTCTATTTTAACTAATCTCAAGGGTTCCCAAGCCCTCTTCTTTCAACTAATGAGTATCTTATGGCAAATAGATTAACATGAAGGTGTTTAACGCCCTCTCTTAGCTTTTCATGTATAAATATGTGTATGGCTTGTACGCAAAAAGTGTTTGATGAAGGATGTTAAGTCATAATCCTAATTGTCCAAGTTCATTCTTTTCGCTTATTAAAACCATAGTTACAACTGATTACCAGTTCAATATAATATTCTTTCAAATATCGTAATAGCATTGTATGGTATTAAGTAATTTTTTTCCCTTTGCTTAAGAAGTTCGACATTTTTTTATTTCATTATGCGAACAGGTTCACTACAGGAATCCTTTATTTTATTTTTATTAAAGGTGGATAACTTCTACAGTATCTTATCTACGTCTTGTGTAGACATTGTCATTGATGGGAAATGCTGTATCTGTACCAGCAAAGATCTTGTATTAAATATATGATTAACTTGGAATATTAATTTGATTAATTTATATTTCCGCGGTTCACGTCGTCAACAGTACCTGAATCCTGCTGAAAAGAAACAAATGTTAGACATTTACTAAGATTTTATAGGGAAACATTGCGGGGTAAGTGATTAATATTTTGGTATTGTTATTCCTTAAAATGCATTTTCAGGTTCTGAAGTAAGAATAAGTGTTCCAAGTTATACTCACTACAACTTTTGTTTATGTTTTCGTCATTTGACAGCAATCCTTGAAATTACAGGAAAAGGTTTGATTTGTTTTGAATTTCGCGCAAAGCTACACGAGGGCTATCTGCGCTAGCCGTCCCTAATTTAGCAGTGTAAGACTAGAGTGAAGGCAGCTAGTCATCACCACCCACCGCCAACTCTTGGGCTACTCTTTTACCAACGAATAGTGGGATTGACCGTCACATTATAACGCTCCCGCGGCTGAAAGGGCGAGCATGTTTGGTGTGACGGGGATTCGAACCCGCGACCAGCAGATTGTGAGTCGAGCTCCCTTATTACAGGAAGTAGAGTTTCTTTATGAATTTACACATTCGTCTAAAAATTTGTAGACCTCCAATGGTACAGTGGTATGTATGCGGACTTACAACGCTAGAATCCGGGTTTCGATACCCGTGGTGGGCAGAGCATAGATAGTCCATTGTGTAGCATTTTTCTTCATAACAAACAAAGAAACTGAAAATTTGTAAATTAAATATTTTACTTTTGAAACAAAAAAACTTGTTGTCTCTGAGAGGTCTATATGAACAAGAACTGTAAAGTGTAAACCGAGCAGCCTCTGCCACACTCAGAATTCCAGAGGTTTTGTCGATAGAATAGCGGTGATCATCATCATTTTGTCGTCCACCTGGAATATGTATAATGTAAAATCAGAAGAAAAGCAGAGAGAAACCTCACTAAAAAATAATTTAAACATCTGATAATATAACATCGCACTAACATGTCTTAACGACAGGTGGGAGTGCCACTCTTTTACGGTAGTGTAGTTGTGGCTGCATGTGCTGCCCTCTGGTATTCTCATTGCATACTATTACTGAAAACAGTTCAAAGTGGCAGCATGTAAAGGAAGAAACTGGTATGCTGCTGTGAATTGTCAAAATTCCTTTTTTTTTTTAAATTCTTTAAGAATTAGGAAACGTAAGTAGATCAAACTCTTAGACTTCTCTCAAATTTCTGCATTCAATCAGGCTTGAGCTACTAGTCCCAATACTAAAACGTCTATTAAAACTAAAAGCCTAATTCCTCTACCAGATGTTAAAAAATGTGTCAAAATTTCGAGACTTGAAAACATTCGGAGTGAAACGGCTGAGAAGCTTACCAAGACTACAGAATGTTTACAAACCCGTCTAAGAAAAACTCGGCCCGGCATGCCCAGA
>NW_013666461.1:9568-18436 GCF_000517525.1 Limulus polyphemus
CACTGCTAAATTAGGGACGGCTAGCGCAGATACCCCTCGTGTAGCTTTGCGCGAAATTCTAACCTCCCCCCCCAAAAAAAAACAAAACAAACTATTTCCATTATTTAGTTTATGAACTATGAGGTAAAGAAATACTGACTTAACGTGTGCATGAAACTTAAAAAGAGAAAAGTTCCACGCAAGTTCTCCAGCTAATTAATGATACATTCATATAAAACAACTTGGTGTGTAGAAAATAACAGTTGGAGTACTTGTAGCTGTTGAGTTCAAATCTCTTTAAATATATTCATTCTTTACGACACTTACACTAAAAAAATAAAATAAACGACGATCAGTCTGGTATGTGGGTGGCCGTGGTCTAGTGGTTAGCGTACCCGGATGTGTATCCAAGTATCCATGGTTCGCGTTCCTTTACCGCAAAAAACACGCTCCGCCCATCGAGTCCCTGGGTGCGTTATAGGAGAGATGAAAATCAAATCTCAATATTAGAGTAGAGTAGCCCGAAAACTAGAAGTGGGTGATGTTTACCAGCTGTCTTCCTTCTAAACTATCAGGAACGGCTGGCGCAAAGAGCCGTTGTGTAGCCCTGCCCGATTATCCGAATCAATCAAGACTAGTACGTCGCCATGATAATAATTATATAATAAAAATAATAAACGTCTGTTGGATTCCAAGATGCTAATTGAAATAGAGACGAGTAGATCTGTAATGGAATAGTAAACTAGGAAGTATTTAACTGGCGAAACTTCGTTATAAGCAGCGTACACAATTGATATATAGAGTTTCTGATGAAGTGATTTGCGTTTAATACATATTTCTCTTCCTCAGCATGTATTCAAACCAGTCTTTATGATGTTGGCTCTTAATTATAAGTAGTGGATAGAACAGATTTAAAACAGAACAACATAATTTCTTTGGTGCTGAAGTTTTCGAACCTTCCAATTTAATAATCAACCTCTCTTTTGTGCAAAACAAAATAAAAATTATAGCACTGGTTTATTCAGTCTAGTAACCTGCTCCAGAAAATAATATATCCAGTTTTTCTGGTTTCCATTAAATAAAACAACAAGAAATAAACCAAAAACTATCCAGTAAATGTTGAAAGTTCAGTTTTAACACGTTATTCTTATATTTCTATGTATTTTTTTCTGTTTTTTAGTTTATAGAAAAAGCAGAGTGCCTTATAATGTGTAACATTTCTCTTATACTTGTATTTGTTCTCAGTGTTTGCATAGCACGAATTTAATAACACATTTTTTTGGAAATTCACGTTTGACTTTAGATGGATTTAACCACACTAGTCTTAATTAGTCCACAATCGAGTTCGAGTAAGAGGTGTGTTAATAGCATTTATCTACTTTTTGTCTTCCACAAACCAATGTGCTTTGGTCTGGAATATTTCGTTCAATTCATATCAGAGCTCCTGACCTGAGACACTGTATCAGTAGTAAGAAAGATCTGCAGTCAAACATTACAGTTGTTAGGCCTACTAAATTTATTACTTAGATAGTTTAGTATTTTATTCCAGAAATGAGTGTTGTTAGTCAACTTAAGATAGGCTGGGCGTAGTAGCTTAATGGTTAGCATGCCTGGACTATGAATCCGGGGATTCATGGTTCGTGATCCGTTGCCACAAAAAAATGCGCTCCGCTCTTTGGAGCCGTTAGTGCGCGTGTAGAATGACAATTTAAACCCCACTGTTGGATTAGTCAAGAGTTGGCGCTGGGTGTTGTTGAAAAGCTACTTTTCATGTAGTTTATCTGTTTAAAATTACAAATAGCTATGTACAGAAAGCCTAAAGCTGCAACTGGATCTTAAAGTCGACATTTTAGCCCTGATAATTTGGAGAACAGTTATGCTTTTAATAAAATTATATTTTGTCCTAAAAGTCACATCAAAACTCGAAAAAATATTTAACGTCTTCTTTGGCTATTGAATAGTGAAATACATATTTTTTACTAAATAATTCAAAAGAACTCATTAAGTCATAGAATACGTTACAACAACATTATAAATGTGCTTTAAGCATACATCAATATATTTATCAATCAAACGTCAGTTTGTTTCTATGTAAATAAGTCATAGAAATATTTCTTAACGATTTGTATCCATCTAAAAAGTGGTGTTTCAAGTTAAGAAACATGAGAATTTGTCTTTCCAAACGAAATTTTGAAAATGGTAAACGTCTTCGTAAGAACTTCATTAGGCAGGCTATCCTGTATACATATGATACAGTTGTAGATTCCAATAAACCTAGGGTCGAGGGTTTCAGTAGGCGTTGTATTACTAGAGACGTTCAGTAACAGGTCAATATTCAAATCAGCGGGCTACATTCGCTGTGGTGTGTGTTCTGCGCATGTTTTATGTACTTTATTCTGAACGTTGAAGTGACGAATTTTCCTTTCAAACAAAAATGTCTACATGGGTTCGCAGGCATGATGAAATAATGTTTCCTAGGTGCACAGCTTTTAATTTTTTAATCTAAACGTTTGAAAATTATTCCTCAATTTTTGATTTTTGAACTTTAAAGTTTCTGTGCCTTTAGAATGTACTTTGAATAATTAAACATAACATCATCAGATTGTTCTATAAAAGTTTTTTTTAACTGTCGCTTTAGGACAACTTAACCAGTTGTTATTTCCTATATTCTATAAACACATTATTGTTTTGTGTTTCAACAAAATGTTTGAAAGCTTAAAAATCAAAACACCCTACTTGTTTCTCCAACAATTTAAATGCTTTCTTCTTGAACTGTCTTCTTAACAAAAATATTTGAATAGTTGATTCTTTTGTCTAATTTCGAAATTCAGCAGTCTACTTTGATTTTTATGATACTGTCTAGAATAACCAAACTGTTGATACTGAAAAGAAAGCTTTAGCTGAGGTTTAAAATTTAAAATTCCGCTAAGGTTTGAAGATTATTTTGCCCAATTTGAACTTTTTTCTTTTTCTTTTTACAATTATTGTCACATCAACCGAACTGATCTAACTCTGGTCAATTGTTTAGTAGCATTAGAACTCAGATTAGCGGTATAGCTTTGACTTCTTTTAATAATTACAGTTGTGAATATAAAATATTTCTAAATTTAAGTTCAGATGAGTTAAGAACTTTGAAGAATCTGGATAAAAATGACAGTAGTATTATTTTTTCTAAATCTGATAAAGGAATTGGTATTGTAATTTTGGACAACGATGAATATTTAAGAATAGCTGAAGATATTGTAAGTGATCCAACTAAGTTTGTAAAGTTACCCTGTGTCCCTGCTGATACATAAAGAAGGATATCATCTGCAACCTATAGGTTTCTAACATTGGTACTTATAACCATGCTTTATCTGATTTTTTGATTGAATATTTAAATATTTTCACCACTAATTAAAATACGCTGAAAGAAATATTTGAAATTTCTAGTAAATTATATAACAAATGAAATTTGTCATAGCGATTTTCATTATGTTGAGTTGCTGTATATAAACATAACATTAGAAGAAACTGTACCGTTAATTACCGATTTGATTTTCAACAACTCTGACAATCTGACCATTTATAAATCAGTCTTTTTTAAGGTTGATGAATTTCGATACATAAGAATATCATTTTCCTCTTAATTGAAATATTTGTGGTTAGATTAATGGTGTCGCTGTGTGTTCTGGACTGGCGTCCTCTTAGGCCAGTCTTTTTCTATTCTGTCATGGAAACAATGGCTGAAAGACTGCCCACGATCGTTTAAACTGTTTTACTACCGCAAGTATGTGGATGAAACATTGACTGTTTTAGGGACTCTGATCAAGCTTGAGTGCTTGAATAGCAAACATAACAGTGTAAAATTCATTATTGAATATGAACATGAAGTCAGTTCACAATATGCACTCTTCCTTCGTTTCAATCATCGACATATCATAAGGTGTAGAGGAGTCTCCCACGGCAAGGGTAACTTCTAACTTTTCTTTTACTGTACTCTTAGATCCATTTGCTGTTTGCATCAATCCCACTTTCTTCATCTCGGGTGGGGGGGGGGAGATATTTCCAACCTTTTATTACCACATCGTATCGAACAAAGGGGAGGATATTTCCAACCTTTTATTACCATATCGTGTGGAAAAGGGGGGGATATTTCCAACCTTTTATTACCATATCGTGTTGAACAAGGGGGGAGGATATTTCCAACCTTTTATTACCATATCGTGTGGAACAAGGGGGGGGGATATTTCCAACCTTTTATTACCATATCGTTTCGAAAAGGGGGGATATATCCAACATTTTATTACCATATCGCGTCGAACAAATGTAGCTGTAGAATCAATGTCGATCAGCATACTGCGAGGTATTTCATCAATAGACCCACAAACTCGTGGAGGTTTTCTTAAAATAGGCAATTTATTATCTCATTTGGGATAAAAGGAGCTCTCTCAGATAAACTTCACCTCATAAATCTAGCTTACTTCTGTTTTCTTGATATCTGTTTATTTCTTTGTTGTTCCGTTGAGCTGTTTGGGCTTTGTCTTTTTAGCTGAATAACAGCTGTTGTAATCTCGTCTTTAATGGTCATGTCCTCCAAAAGTGTAGCAGTTTCCTCTTTCTGTCATCCTTTGGGGGAGAGTTCTTGTCCCATAAAGGCTTTTGTCTGTATTTCCGGAGAATATGTTCTTTCAAGTTTCCTTGAAACATATCTTGTCTTGTGATTTACTAATACTTTCAATTCTTCTAGACTATCGACAGGAGTAGTTGATATTTCAACACTACTCGATATAATGATCCAGTTACTTCTAGATGGTGCCCTCAGTTGTTTATGTTTATATGCAACTTTCAACCTATTTCTCATATCTTCGTCTGTTATGGCATGTATAAATCGGTCACGTGCCAACGAATCTACCATTTCACGTGGAGTATGTGGGTAAGATAATTGGGCAAGTCTTTTCAAATTTTCTGCAAGTGTGGCAAAGTTCTCTTCTTTTCTCTTTATTCTGTTCTATAACTTTGTTCTGGATACTTCCTTCTGTCACTCCAAACATGTTGGCAGCTACCAATTCTTGATAGTTGCTACAGCTCTGAACTGGTAATTTACTTAATGTCGCTGTTTTTACTAATATGCAGCAAAGCGAATAACTTGTTGTTTATTATTTCACCAGTTCGCTCTGGAAATTATTTCGAACTGAGGCTGATATGACTCACATGGTACCTTTCCATCACAATCGGAATATATTGAATTGGTTAGCTAAATCCTGGATATTGATACTGCTGTATTTGTCTAGGAAGGTCCTGCAGTACCAGATAGCACAGCAGAAATGGTAATAGGTGTAGAAGAAATTGGTTCTACTACTCCATATTTTGTAGTAAATGGTGTTTTAGGTTGAATTTTTTGGGCAGGTGTAGAAACTAGTGTAACTAGTTTATCTTTGTATTTACCATTTTATTCTGTCATTGATTTCTTTCTGTAATTGTTCCTTTTTTGTCATTATTGCCTTTCTATATCTCACTGATGTCGTTCTACATTTTTTCAGATTTGTTGTTGTAGTTCTTCTGTATGTCCTCAGTAGCTTTTGTTGTAGTTCTTCTGTATGTCCTCAGTAGCTTTTGTTGTAGTTCTTCTGTATGTCCTCAGTAGCTTCGTGGCTCTTGTCAGATTTATATTTGTTCTTAATTAATTTTTAAATATTACTTCTCTTTCCTTTAACTCCTGTCTTAATTTCCTGTTTCTTACCTCATGATATATATTTTTTAATTTTCTGTCTCTTTCTTCTTCAACTTTTAATTTTATCTTTTCTTCTTAACCCTTTTTTAACTATCTGTCTCTTTCAGGTGCGTTATTTTGAGAGGCTGACAGGTGTGGTCGCCTGTCTCAAGAGGACCAAAAATGAACATTTTTATGTGACATTTCTGGTTAGATCGATTTTTTTGTCGTTAAGCGTAAAGCTACACAATGGGCTATCTGTGCTGTGCCCACAACGGGTATTGAAACCCGGTTTTTATCGATGTGAGCCCACAGGCTTACCACTGATCCACTACAGGGCGAAATTCAAACATTAAAAATATATCATTAGAAATTAGGGAGTGGTAGGAGTAGAGTTTAATACTAATAGTGTAAACATTTTAGCAATAACATAAATCACAATCAGACTAGCGAATACAAAGAATGGCCTAAGACATCACATCCTTTAAAGAAACGACAACAAAAAACAATTATTTCCTGTATCCTATTTTCTCGATTTCAAAACCACGTGACTATTTACATATAGAACACACCAATCAGACGACCAGAAAGAAATACAGCTATATTCATTCAATTAGTAACGAGTATTACGACATAACAATGTGTACGTAGACGAAATACCCACGTTGATGTAACAAAAACTTTCACTAGTCATTAACTGCAAGAATTGGATTTAAGTATATAAGGTGTATGTTCGTATTCATTCCGATTTTACATTCAAGAATAATAAATCTTGTATTACTGACTGATAACTCAAAACGATCATATGGCAATTAATTCGAAGAAAAAATATCTATCTATCTGCAATGCTTTTTATAGTATATATATATATATGTATGACGAACAGTTTGCCCCAGGGCAATACTCATTCACTACAGTTCCATAATAACTACTCGCTAATATCCAGTAACTTTGAGGCCTTAAGCACTTTACTTTAACTATGACAACTGCATATAACATGAATTTCAAGTACCCAATGCTAAGCAATCAGAATTTTTTTAGAAGGTCATTATAAAAGTAAGGAACACATTGTACTGCCTCAAGTATATTGCTGGGTTTTTAACAAAAAATACTTCAAGCACGATACTTATTAAAAGGAAAAACACGCTTGCTTTCCTGACTAGTTGTCTCATCTGTCCCCCGGTGGGTATGCGATAAACTTACAGACTTACAATGCTAAAATTCAGGGTTACATTCCTCGTTGCAGACAGAGCTCAGGGAGCCCGTTGTGTAGCTTTGCACTAATAAAATAAATTTTTAGTCGAGTCTTACATTACCTATCGCCATCTACTGGACAGTAGTGTCGTTTCCAACATAACAATTTGAAGAAATCACAGATCCTGTTTTGAAAAAAAAAAATCTCTGAATGTAATGATTGATTACTTATTGTAGACTTGAAACCTTTGCTTATCTCGTATACAGCCTAATATTTACATAGATTAATCCCTACAAATATTGCTCCAAGAAACCACGAGGGAATTTATGTGAACGAGGTATTTGTGATTTGTGTTGAAAAGTTACATTAAGGAAGAAAACTGTATTCATGGAATCGTGGTTCTACTGTCTAAAAAAGTATTATTAAATATGAACTTCCATAAATATCATACGCAGTCGAACAGTTGGATCTCTTTAAGCATGTAAATATTTTCATGGATGTATTAAGTAGAAGTTTTGTAATTTAAAAGCGCTTATTTTTTCCCAATGTTCTCCTATTTCTCTTTATTCTATCTATCTATCTAGTAAATGGCTAATCTTTCTCAAATATATACACCTACGTCAGTGGCTCAGCAGTAAAGTTATAAGCTTGCAACGCTAAAATTCGGTTTTCTATACCCTTAGTGGGCAGAACACAGGTAGCCCATTGTGTAGTTTTGGGTTTAACAATAACCAGCCTGAATCCTCAAATATATTTTGTTTCAGTTTGTAATTTTATTAATCACTGACAGAATATTTTTTTATTGTTTTGCTTCTATCTTTCTATTTCCCTTTATTTTAAGAATACAAAAGGGGACATCATTATTAAGTTGGTACGTGAGGAACAATGGTGGGCCCTAATGTTTTTTTTGCGTTTAAATATATCAGGTTTAGCGCCTCAAGGCTGTATATCAAGGCTTACAGGGCGGAGTCACCAAAGATCTCTTAATTTCTTTTGAAATTTATGGGATCACAAGGTGCAAAACATCCATCTACACTGTGTTAGGTACGGAATGTTGACCAACAACAACAACATCATTGTTATCGACTCTTTGGTGTTATCTCGTCATTAACTAACGCATTAACTTCATAATACATCATATTTCTCATGAGGCAATAGTATTAGACTTATTGGATGTGGTGGACATAGTGTGGTTGAAATACTATTAGACACTCTTCTTCTCGGAAATACGCTAAAGAACCTAATACAACGCTAATAATATTGTCTTGTAAAAAAATATGATTGATTATAATCACGCTTCGCCAGCAAAAAACTCAATTTGTTAGATTTAAATAGAATTTGTGGCTTAGAAGGCAAAACAAGAACAACTAGAAACATTTTTTGTCAGCCATTTTATACTTATAACATATTACATCTTTATTCTTGACCAGCGTAACATTTTCACATTGTAGTTCATCTTTAAGTTGAATATCAGCATCCATGTCATAGACACATTTTAGTCTAAATATGTTACCTATGTCGCCATAATATGTATTTTATGAATGCTTTCCTGCATGAGTACAAAGTGGCATTTTTAACGCTGTTTCAGGAAGGGCTGCTTACTTGCACGAAAGACATAAAGTATCAGTTTACTGCCAGGTACGCGTTTTACAGTGCTACAGTAACCAGAAATAATTACGTAACAACCTGTGTATGTTTGGGAAGAATATCTTTTAGTATCAAGATTAACACAGCTAGAAGAATCTTTATGTTTCAAGCAGGAACTAAAATGTTTTGTACCTAAAAATCATAGGCGTTTCACAGCTAAATATAAAGTACATAACGTAAAAACAGTAATTTTCTGTTTGGCAACAGATGAAAGTGGTATCAGATACTTTGCTTATCTTACTTTTATGTGTGTAAATGACAGTATATGTATATTCAAATTCGGTGACGAGGAAACCACTTTAAGACTAATAATGGCTGGAGACGGCTTGAATGGGTAATGAAGAAAACTTTAATA
>NW_013666461.1:18936-19688 GCF_000517525.1 Limulus polyphemus
GTCGAAACGTTGTACATTTGCTGTTATGGTAAACTTATATTAAAGTTTTTCTTCGTTACCCATTCAAGCCATCTCCAGCCATTATTAGAATATGTATATATATATATATGTACACAGTTTTAAATAAATATCAGTGTTTCGTGTAATATTTTGTACTATCTATTACCAAAATGTACTATCTCTAACAAAAAAGTTTAAAACGAAACTTTAGCAGACTTCTCTATTCACATTTTTGAGAGTTGTTTGAGGATTTACGTGAGAACTTAGACTATTTGATTTGCTAACATAGGTCTTTAAAGGGTTATTTAAAACCTTCCGAATGTACGCTAAAATTATTTATTTTGGGAATTAAGCTTATTGCGTTCGTAGAATTATAAAGACGTTTTATGTTTGGCCTGGTTTTCATAATGTAATTATCTTTGCCTCAATAATGGTGATACAATTTTAAATATAAAAGTCTGTGGGTAATGTAAATAGATTATTCCCTACCCCGTTTGATGATATTCATTAATTCTTATGTAAGCTTTGCCATTTTAATGCCATGAAATTGGTTAATTCGTAGGCAAACCTTTTCATGGATTCTACATAGTATCCATTGCTTCCCACTTGAATTAAAAACATCAGTTATTGTTTTGTTTGTTTGTTTTTAATCATGCACAAAGCTACACAAGGGCTATCTGTGCTCTGCCCACCACGGGTATCGAAACCCGGTTTCTAGCGTTCTAAGTCCGCAGACATACCGCTGTGCCACT
>NW_013666461.1:20380-26100 GCF_000517525.1 Limulus polyphemus
ACATTAGGCTATCTGCTGTGTCTACCTAGGGTAATCGAACCCCTGAATTTAGCGTTGTAAATCCGTAGGCTTACTTACTGCTGTCCCACCGGGGGACTAGAAGAAAGAGAATGTTTGTTATAGAAAAGCCACATTAGGCTATCTGCTGTGTCTACCTAGGGTAATCGAACCCCTGAATTTAGCGTTGTAAATCCGTAGGCTTACCGCTGTCCCACCGGGGGACTAGAAGAAAGAGTATGTTTGTTATAGAAAAGCCACATTAGACTATCTGCTGTGTCTACCTAGGGTAATCGAACCCCTGAATTTAGTGTTGTAAATCCGTAGACTTACTTACTGCTGTCCCACCCGGGGACTAGAAGAAAGAGAACAGAAAAAGTAAACAAAAATCAGCAACGAAGGATTAGTGTCATGTTAAATCATTTTGCAGACTTCGTGTTTGTAAAGACCCATTGATAGAAAAATGATTTCTAGCTTCTGAATTGTTCTTTTAAATTACTTACACACTAACAACATTTTAATTAATCATTCGCTAACCGCGTTGTGTGCTGTAATGAAGGACGTTGGTCACGGATGTGCTACAAGATGTTAACAATTGTTTAACTTGAGGGACGTGTCTTCATTAAAAGGTGCAGTTGTAGGCGAATTCTAAAGCAGTTGTTGGACTGACCAAAGGCGTCGAAACAACTCATTCTGATTGATATAGATTCGTTAAACTATAAAAATACTTTAATGGTTATCCTTTTATACACATTTTTTTACTATTGCAAACAACAATAAAAACTCGTGTTAGTTTACATGCACCGTTAATTCTGAACCCAAGATCATCAGTTAAAAGGACTTGTTTTCTAATTTCTGGGCTATTTTATTATAATACCCCAAGGTTATTCTCAGTTTCTGCCGCTATATTTTATTATTTAAACAAACATCAACATAAAAACATATAAATTTGCTTTCAGTTTGGCCACTCGTGTGAATAAACACAGTAGGATTAGCAGTTGTAAGAAAGGTGTGACAGTTAGATTACAGTTTCTGGAATATTTTATATGTGAAATTTGAAAAGTTAGATGTTTTAACAAAAACGAGGTATCGATCTTCTTATTCTTGAGTGAAAATTTTAATTTTAATTTTCTTCATATATAGTTAACGTTAAACTGATGTTGATTTTTTAATACTAGTTTATATTACTTTAAAGAAAAATATTTTGAAGTGAAGAAATTGGGACATATATATAATAATAACTTCTCACTTATTTAAGCTTAATCTCAAATACGTTCAATGAAACCTTCAGAGAGAGAGAGAACTTCTTTTGTCAAGAATGTAGAAAACTAATGCAAGAGATCAAATGAGGTGACATCTCACCTCTTGATTTATGTTTAAGAAAGACATTTGAAATGTCTCCGGGAGCTTGGTATGCAAAATAGAGTCTAATCGTTTAAAACAATTGAAAATAGTAATTGTAATCACTTAGAAATTTCACAAGCAATAGCTAGCTAAAACTATTTATATTGTCAGCTAGAAATTTAACATGCAACAGATAGCTAAAGTCACTAACCTGCAATCAGCTGCATATTTAATCAGCAATAGCTAGCTAAAACTATATATATTGTCAGCTAGAAATTTAACATGCAACAGATAGCTAAAGTCACTAACCTGCAATATTTAACCAGCAACAGATGGCTAAAATTACTGATCTGTTGTCAGCTAAAGATTTAACATGCAACAGATAGCTAAAGTCACTAACCTGCAATCAGCTGCATATTTAACCAGCAACAGATGGTTAAAATTACTGATCTGTTGTCAGCTAGAGATTTAACATGCAACAGATAGCTCAAGTCACTAACCTGCAATCAGCTGCATATTTAACTAGCAACAGATGGTTAAAATTACTGATCTGTTGTCAGCTAGAGATTTAACATGCAGCAGAAAGCTAAGTTCATTAATTTGCAGTACAAACATTTTTCGTATATTTAGTTTTGTGGTAGGAGTATCATTCCAATAGTTTTTTCAATATGATAATTTTCTCTTTTTATCCTTCTCTTTATTGTTTATTTTTTATGAGTTCGGTGTGCATTTTTTAGCGATTATATTTGTTAAAAATATATTATGAATAAAATAGTATTATGTTGTTGTGATGAAACACTGTAGTTTTAACTCTTGAGTAGAAAGAGTGTAAGTCTCATTAAAGTTTTTAGGGTATGTTTATTATTGAAATAGATTTGATGGTAAAGAAAATGGTAGACACTGTGACAAAATTATGTGTTAATTTTGTTAATCTTGAATAAAAATGTTAATGTTCTTCTCAACAAGTAAATGCTCAAACCGGGAAAAAAACAACAAACATATAAGTGAAATGCTAACTTCTTCCTTGCGAGAGGTGGTGAACAAAAGAGTAACATGAACTCTTTTAGTTAGAACGATTTTTATCATTTAAATAAGCCTCACTTAGTTTAGCTCAAAAAATATTGATGTGTTTGCATGTTTGTTGAGAAAAGGGGTCACAATTCAAGGTATCCAACCATCTTGTTTCTTCTGGGCTCCCCCCCTGCTTTAGTTACTATTATGGTTAGGAATAAAGATTAGAAAAACTTTACAGTAGGGAAATAACTAAGCTTTCCTACTGCACAAACAATATTCAAAAACTATCTTAATATCTGATGGATGTTTTATTTCTCCAATCTTTGTGTCTTATCAATTCATTTAACTCACTTTTTTGTACCTTGTTTTGTCTGTTTGTAATCACATTCTATCTAACACAGGATAGATTGCGAGTGTAAATAGACAAAACAAGGCACACAGATAGATTGCGAGTGTAAATAAAACAAGTCACATAACACAAGTAGAATGTGTGTACTTAAGCAGGCAGATCAAATAACACATATAGGATGTGTGTACTTAAGTAGGCAGAACAGATAACACAAATAGGAGTCTGTACATAGACAGAACAAAACAAGTTACACAAATAGGATGTGTGTACTTAGGTAGACAGAAAAAAATAAGTAACACAAGTAGAATGTGTGTACTTAAGCAGGCAGAACAAATAACCCAAATAGGATGTGTGTACTTAAGTAGGCAGAACAGATAACACAAATAGGAGTGTGTACATAGACAGAACAAGACACACAGATAGACTGCGAGTGTAAATAGACAAAACAAGGCCAGATAGAATGTGCGTATAAATAGACAGAACAAATCACACAGGTAAAATGTGAGTGTAAATAGACAGAACAAGTCACAAAGATAGAATGTGATCACAAACAGAAAGAACAAGTAATATGAATAGGATGTGCGTACTTGAGTAGGTAGAACAAGTAACACAAATAGGATGTGTGTACTTAAGTAGACAGAACAAGACAAGTAACACAAGTAGAATGTGTGTACTTAAGCAGGCAGATCAAATGTGACTTGTTCTGTCTATTTACACTCACATTTTACCTGTGTGATTTGTTCTGTCTATTTACACTTACATTCTATCTGTGTGACTTGTTCTATTTTCACTTACTTTTATCTGTATGACTTGTTCTATTTATTCACACATTGTATGTGTGTGACTTGTTCTGTTTATTTACACTCTCATTCTATCTGTGTGACTTGTTCTATTTTCACTTACTTTTATCTGTGTGACTTGTTCTATTTATTCTAACATTGTATGTGTGTGACTTGTTCTGTTTATTTACACTCATATTTTATCTGTTAGACTTGTTCTGTCTATTTACACTCACATTCTATATGTGTGACTTGTTCCGCCTATTTACACTCACATTCTATATGTGTGACTTGTTCTGTCTATTTACACTCACATTCTATATGTGTGACTTGTTCTGCCTATTTACACTCACATTCTATATGTGTGACTTGTTCTGTCTATTTACACTCACATTCTATATGTGTGACTTGTTCTGCCTATTTACACTCACATTCTATATGTGTGACTTGTTCTGCCTATTTACACTCACATGCTATATGTGTGACTTGTTCTGCCTATTTATTCTCACATTCTATCCATGTGACTTCTTCTGTCTGTGTACACTAACATTCTATCCCTTTGTGTGCTATTTGTTCATGTGCTCCTATCGTTCTTCTGTGTA
The DNA here is from genome assembly GCF_000517525.1 of Limulus polyphemus. Lineage (NCBI taxonomy): Eukaryota > Metazoa > Arthropoda > Merostomata > Xiphosura > Limulidae > Limulus > Limulus polyphemus. Next base: position 24,466 of record NW_013666461.1, read on the forward strand.
TCATATACTCTATATTCGTAACTTCCCTTTGTATATCTTGTGCTATTTATTTACGTTCCATTTGTTCCTGTACACCTATTGACGTTTCTGAGTCATGTTCTGTTTACTTATGTATATATTTTTTCTGTGAGTCTCGTGCTGTGTATTTACATGATGTTTCACTACTGTGTGTGTGTGTTCTATCTGTTCATTTACACTTGTCTTCTTTCTGCACGCGTTTGGTTGTCAGTTTGTTGTTTAATCAAGTCTCTTGTTTTCGTTTGTCTTATATTTTACCCTTATTCTGTATGTATGGTTTACGCTTATTTTCTTTCTGCACGTTAGCTTGTTTGCTACTCAGTCCAGAAGAAGTTGGATTATATATTGCAACTTACGTCTGATTTTTATTCTTCTGTACTTGTTTATTTCAATGGACTTTGTTGGATGTCTATAACATTATTCATAAGTTACGAATTATTTGACACAGTATGACGGAACTGAACATATGAACAAGAAACCTAAAATATTACAACTAGAATAGATGTCATATTTACTAAATGTTCTCGTTTCTACAGGTTCAATAAAGTGTATTTAATAAACCTCCAAATAGTTCAAGTAACTGGTTTTCTTTAATATTTTCAAATAATATAAAATATAAGTTTTCATATTACACCGAGCTGCAGTTTTTACCAATAGCAGAGCAGCTGGAAAAACTGGACAGTGTCCACTACTTTAGTGAGATTTTGTAAAATAAATTTTCTTGAAGATATATTTTCCCTAAGAAATATGCATTCACTTAACTCCGTTTGACAGTTTTCTCGGCAACTAACGTTATGTGGCTAGAAAACAAACAAAAACACAAAACTTTTATATTTGTCAAATTTGCTCTGTTTCGCGATGTGAGATGACATAATCCTTGTTTCATAAAGATCTTAGTTGGTTAACAGTGCACGTTTTTATGACGATGGTTATTAATCCCTCAAACTGAATATAAGTCTCTTACTTGCCTAAAGGGGAAACAATTTATGCACTTATTAGAGGGAAAATATTTTATCCATTTAAATATTGTAGAAATGGAGTAGAGGTGTATTTATACATATCATAGTTTGTAACGTTAAAATTGAATAATCTGTGAAAACGGCTGTGGTTTAATTAAAGAGAAAAATATATTTTAAATCTGCTGATATTCAATGAAATGAACTGTAATCCATACGTGATAAAAAATAAAGAATTAACAAGAGAGAAAAGATAAATTATTTCGTACAATTTTATGAAAACATAAGTTATACATTTGGCCTTATGATGTATAATAGATTGGGCCGACAGTGGTCCAGTGAATATCGTACTGGATTGTGAACCTGAGAGTCCATGGTTTGCGTCGTATTGCCGCAAGTACGCGACTCGTACTTTGGAGGCGTGGTGCATTATAAAAATAAAGGTCAAGTCCCATTGTTCGTTTAAAGTAGCTGAATAGGTGACGGTAACGTACTTTCATTCTTGCATAACATTCATTCTGTCTGCAAATTATGCCAAAACAGTTGTCATTTAGGCACTGATTGATAAATGATATATGAACCTGTATTTAAAGTACTGTTGCGTCAGCAGTCACATGACTACAGTGACGCAACGTTTCTAGAATTATCATGTACTTTGGCG
>NW_013666461.1:26967-30409 GCF_000517525.1 Limulus polyphemus
TAAAATTTCGTCGGAACGAAGTTACGGAAAAATCAATTAACAAACGGAGATGTAACAGTACGAACGTTAATTACAACTAACTGGATCATTTTTATGTTACGTTATTTGGCTGTTCCTTATATTTTAATATGCTTTTTATATTTGTCTACCGCTTATTAACAAAACTTGCACTATTTTATATCTTTGTTTGTTTTTTTGAATTTTGCACAAAGCTACACGAGGGCTATCTGCGCTAGCCGTCCCTAATTTAGCAGTGTAAGACTAGAGGGAAGGCAGCTAGCCATCACCACCCACCGCCAACTCTTGGGCTACTCTTTTACCAACGAATAGTGGGATTGACCGTAACATTATAACGCCCCCACGGCTGAAAGAGCGAGCATGTTTGGTGGGGCGGGGATTCGAATCTGCGACCCACAGATTGCGAGTCGAGCGCCCTAACTACCTGGCCATGCCGGGCCATTTTATATCTTTATTTTGTTTTATAATTTGAAAATTCACTTTTAACTTTTCTTTAATCATTTACTATTAAAAGTAATTATATTATGGATAGAAAAAAATAATTGCTCTAGTGCAAAAGTACTCGTTACGTCATCTGCACTACGTCCACTGTGTGGAATCGAACGCTAGCATTTAGCGTTGTAAGTCCGTAAATTCACCGTTGACCCAACAGGGAATTATGGATATAAAACGAGCTTTCTTCAAATATTTATGGCTAGCTGGAATACACGTCTGTTGGATGGGTGAAATAAAAACTCGTTTGTAACAAAGGATAGGAAATTGTGTTTTTTTCTTCTTAACATAATAAACATTAAAAGTGCAATATAAATACATAAAGGTACCAATACTGAAAAGAAAGACACACTGTTTTCAAGAATTTTATAAATATGAAATTAGATAGGGGGGGGTCCAACCCCCCCACTCATGATCTTCCTCATGTCATCCTGTATCATTGTGTCAACTTTGGTGCTGATTGATAAAGAAATGTGGAAACGAATAAGGAACATATATATATATATACATACTAGCGTATACCTCGTCCAAAATGACGGGGCAAGTACTACCACCCCATCCCATAGTATGCCCTAACCTCACATTTGATAGCTAACTGAAATAAGTAAATTTTGCGAAATCAAGCTTGACCAACAAAGAGGCAGAAAAGTGTAGTAGAGGCAGTCAAACGTCCGTAAATTCCTGTGTGAACCAATCAAAATTAAGAACATTCATGAAATGAATTCGTGGCGTATTCGTAGAATAATTATTGGTAAAATTCAGTTAGATTAACAACTTCTAATATATAGAAAAGAAAGTGTGTTTTGGTAACACTACGTTTCAACAATGGCTTTTATTTCATGTCGCTTAGCAACAAAAGTACATAACCTAATATTGTTGTTAGTCTATGTACTGAAAGTATAAAAATGAAATATATAAACAACAGAACTGGAAAATATTTGTTGATTTCTTAATTTAGAGTCCCCGTTGATTAAAAAGGTTTGTTTTTGTTAAAAACGTTGGTGATATGACAGAAAATAGCTTAATTGAGAAACGATTTAAGTTTAAAATTGAATCGATATTTTTACTTTAATGATAAATTTTATGCACTTGGCTCTAGGCTAGGTGATCCCACACTATGACGTTACATTAGGCTTATTATTCTAACACTTACTACACTTATTAGGTATCACGCCCCCCCCCCCCCTTACTAATTGGTAGACAGTAACCGAACTATTATATTTGGATAAATGCATTTTGACTTTCATGACTCCTCCTATCAAGAGAATTTAAACGTGACACACACTAGCTTTTTTATAGGTTAGATAAAGAAGTTTTAACAAGTTCTAATTTGTGGAGTAGGTGTGAATCTGTAACATATGATTCGTTATCAATAAAAAAGTGTTATTTTTTTAGGTGTATCACTTTCATATTTGTTCATTGTTCATATCTATACTGCTGTTCCGGTTCGCAGTCAATTACTTACATATACATACAGAAATCACACTATTCTGGCGCGCTATCTGTGTCCAAACCAATCTCAGAGCTAAAGCGATATTTGATAATTCAAACGATTAAGAAGACTCACGAGTGTAATATATGCATTATTCTTGTGCATATACACAAAGCACTATATCATATCAAGATTAGAGAATCCATACATAATACAGTAGCACAAATAGAAATGTTTGCACTTAGATGGAATTCATGGCTTAACGGTTGAGTTGATACGTCCCCTCATATATATATATATATATAAAGGTAGCAGAAAAACGAAGTTTCCATGTAAACATAGTAACACTTTACACACAAGTCTTTGTTAGATTGTTTAGTTTATATGCTTGATGGTGATAATCTAACCTAAGTTTTGTTGGGTAATCAGTAAAAATTGAAAACACGAGCGAATAATTTAACGAAAAGTTCCTTGAATTCTTCTAAATATGAATTTTAACTAACTTGTCACATCGAGCACAGCGAGAACACGATCATAAACGCATAGATAAATATCAACTATTTAAACAACTTTTTAATTTTGTGCTGTTCTTCCCTGCGCATTTACTCGAGCATTTACAACGAAGAGAAGACTTTTATTTTTATTTTTATCAGCGTTTGTGTTCTTCAGAACAAACTTGTAAATATTTATTTTAATGTGTGTGACCGTATTAATAAAAATACTGAAACGTAAAATGTATACTTCCACGATCTGCATTTGTTTGGTTTATTATTAAGCATAAAGCTAAGCAATAGGCTATCTGTGCAGTGTCCTCCATAGGTATCGAAATCCGGTTTTTAGTGTCATAAGCCTTCAAACTTACTGCTGAGCCACTGGGGGTGTAGGGGGGCATCACGATTTGAGTCCAATTGAACGTTATTGGATGTTTTAAAATTCTGTTTGAGGTACAGATAAACCGGCCCAAAAATATCTGTTCCACAATAAGCAACTGTTAGTAACAGAGTCCAAGCTCTAGTTAAAGCCCGAATTCTATTCATGTCTTATTAAAATGGACCCTAATGGTGAAACAACTATCTAAGAGTTTACCCTATACGTTTGGTGACAGAAAATGATAACGAATCATCTATGGTAACCTCCACAACCACCATGTTTCATGTTTGAAGCTAAGCACAGAGCTACACAATGGGATATCTGTGCTCTGCCCACCACAGGTATCTAAACCCAATTTTTAGCGTTGGAAGTCCGCAAACATAACGCTGTGACACTGGGGAGGGGCACAACCACTATCACCAAAAATATGACATTGTTTACATTGTAAACTGTGTTACGTATTAGAATTTTAAATGGTCTGAAATTGAGTTAACTAATAATTTAAATTTCGTAGTTAAATCTTACAGACAATATAAAGTCTTATTTCTAGCCTGAAACTTCCTTGATATCTTATCGAGGGTTTACGTTGAGCGAGTAAATTACGAGTTGATGTAGATACGATTCGCCGGG
>NW_013666461.1:31118-37612 GCF_000517525.1 Limulus polyphemus
CGTTTATGTACACACACACACATATATTGTTGATTCTTACTCTCGAGAATCTTTGGAGAATAGGCGGGAGTTTCGCAATACATATCTAACACTACAAGCTATGCATGTTTTAAAATATAAACTTAATCTATACAAAAGTTGATATCAAAATAAATACATAACAACAAATTCGTTACAACTGCTTTATCACATTAGTGTTTTTGAATTAGTACCTGATTCGGTTTAATATTTATAATTTTTAGTTCTTGCTTGACTTGCTTTAGTATTTAAAGTTGTATTTTTCAAAATTTTTCTTTTACTGACTATTTATTATTATTTCACAGCGTGTTTCATTTCTAGCTTGTTTTAGTACTGAGAAAATAAATGTTTCCCCTATTTGTTTTACTACTGCTAATTGTAGCTCTTTCTTAACTTATATAACTATTGATGATTTTTACCTCCACGGTAGCTTACTTTGTCACTAATAACTTTTTACTGTTGGTGATCTTAGTCTTCCTAGAAAAAAACCTCCCGAAAGAACTCGGATATGCTAGTCATTCAAAGTTTCATTTGGTTAACGAATCCGTGAATAACGATTACTTATAATCTAAAATTTTTGGTTTGGTTAAACAAGGTAACACAACTATTACCTTAGTCATGGTTTCAATTACCTTTTTCACAGAGTTATCTTGTTTCAGTGAAATAATGAATAACTACACAAGGTATTTGAATTGCTAAAAACTCAAAGAAACTATAAGCTAGTAGGCTGTTACTGTAAAAATATTGGTATTAAATCAGTCTATAGCTCTACCTTTGTGAAAAAACAAAAACAAAAAATAACACGCCAGTTTTCAGTGCCATTTTTATTGAATTTTGATATTTTCGCTAAAACTAATACACACAAAAATAAAAATAAAGGCGGATACAGCACATACACTAATTTCACCCTCACTGACGAAAATCAATTATGTTCTCCAATGTCTGAAATGAAAGCAATTTGTCTCGATAAATTTGTTTTGTAATTTCTATCCGTTTATCAGTGAGACTCAATGAGGTTTCTGTTTTAGGTCTGTTGAGACATAAAAACTATCTTATTTTGTGCAGTATATTTTCTGAAACAAAATTATAGAAGTATCTGCGGATCGCTAAAATGACACCTGCATCATAAATAAGGCTAAAATATTTACAAGTTAAAATAATATAACAAAAGAAAAGTTTTAGAAAATACGTTTGGTAATACATTCACCAGAAAACCAGAAATATAACTAAGTTTTTTATTGCTCTCGGGGTACTTCTTAGCCGTTGTAATTGCTTTCATAACATCGAAGCAAACATGTTTAGAAATTTTCTGATAAATAAAGTAACAGCTAGAACTTTGTAGACGTATCCTCCTAGCAGTAGGTATCGACTTAGGGAAATGTCATATTTTCTCAAGATCTTTCACTGGCATAGAAATGCATGAGATACAACCCATTTCTAGAGTGATAGTGAAGAAAAATCTGGATGGCACTGTTTTATTCACTGCTTTTATATCTGGCCGAACTTTTGAATTGTTTACTAAAAATGATGAAAGGAAATTCATTTTGTGAGAAAAAAAGCTCCTGTTAAGAATATTGAAAAATTAACTGTTAGCATAAAAATGCCCCCCAGTGGCACAGCGGTATGTCTGCGGACTTATAACGCTAGAATCCGGGTTTCGATACCCGTAGTAGGCAGAGCACAGATAGCCCATTGTGTAGCTTTGTGTTTAATTACAAACAGACAAACAAACAGACAGCATAAAAATTGTCTCTCCCCATTCTCCCAGATTAAAAGAACTTCAATAGCAAAAACGAACATCCACAGCACTAGTCACTGTTGTTACTTTACGAATTTCGATTTCAAATGCTTAAAAAACAAAGTAAGCCATTAATTATACGCGTTCTAACGACAGACGACGACTGTATCTTTTCGTTTTTCACCCCTTTGACCATACGTCAAACGTTTGTGTTACAACTGCGTGGTTCGACATTTATATATTTCTTGAAAAGCTTTTGTTTTCATTATCATACTAAGATAATCCTATAAGAATTCATAAAAGTTTTTCGCACTTTTAACGACTTTTCATTTTAAACCACTTTTAGAACATAAGTTTCCAGCTCTGTAGAAGTTACACGGTTTGTAACTGAGAAGTATAATTAAGTATGTTTTTATTTTAAAACTTTTCAGATGTTTCTAATTTTTTAAATAAGTTCAGGCTAAAACAATTCACAAGTCCTTCCATAATCTGCATTAGAACATATTTTTATCATTGTTGTTGACCTACAGTCTAACAAATACATTAATATATGCTTTTCTCCTAATTTCTAAGATAAAAAACAACAATAAATAAGACCAAAAAAGAGAGTTAATAATGTACGACAACCTCATTTACAAGTCAGGAAGTAATTATTTGTTTAACACTGTGATGTCTAGACCATTATCAATGTTTCTTTTTTTTTATACCTTCATCACGTTAACGATGCATCAAGTGCAATCATCTTGAAAACAAAAAGTATAATGAAAGATTACATCAAAGGCGCAGAATCTATTACAATATACGTAAGTACTCCAGTTTCTTTCGATCAAGTTCCAGTTTGAAGAGTTGGATCAGACTAAGTCTCTTTAATCTTCTGAAATGCTGATTATACTGGTCAAAGCATTTCCTGCAACAGCGGACGCTTTTTTGTTGTTATAGGATATAAGTTTTTTTTTAAATTTATAAGTGTGGGTCTATTGGAAAAAAAACACCCAAACTTTTATGGATTTCTTGTTAATTGTGACGTTCCTTGTTGGTCAAAATCACATTTTTGTTTTGGAACTCAGTTATATTCTTACAGAAGAATATAAATTATATTGCTTGTAAATCTGATTAATTTCAAATTATAAGCGTAAAACCGTTTAACACTTTTCTATAGCTCTTCTATAATGACTGAATCAAATTATTTCTGGAGCCTTTCATGGTTTTTCTAAACTATACACACATCTTATAAAAATTATGCATTTCGGTTAATGCAACCTTAAAATATTAGAATTTCACTAGTTTTTTTTATTCTATTGCACATCATTTTATAAACAACGTCTTATACATTGTTTTGCTATGTTACTCATCAGACATTTTATAAACAACGTCTTATACATTGTTTTGCTATGTTACTCATCAGACATTTTATAAACAATGTCTTATACATTGTTTTGCTATGTTACTCATCAGACATTTTATAAACAACGTCTTATACATTGTTTTGCTATGTTACTCATAAGACATTTTATAAACAGCGTCTTATACATTGTTTTGCTATGTTACTCATCAGACATTTTATAAACAGCGTCTTATACATTGTTTTGCTATGTTACTCATCAGACATTTTATAAACAACGTCTTATACATTGTTTTGCTATGTTACTCATCAGACATTTTATAAAGAGGAATTAAAATACAAAGGAAAACAATGAAAAAAAAATGAAAATTTTACGGGAGGTGTAGAAACCAACTTACGTGTTACAATAGTACATTTATTTTACTGAATTACGTAAGACAGCAGCATTTCCCAGCCCCCAGTGGCACAGTGGTATGTCTACGGACTTATACTGCTAGAAACCGGGTTTCGATACCCGTGGTGGGCAGAGCACAGATAGCCCTTTGTGTAGCTTTGTGCTTAATAATAAACAAAACAAAATCATTTCCCAAACTTTTGTCATACACACACACACACACACACCCCTTTAATAAATATAGTTTCTTGTAAACAAGATTCGGAAAGTCAATGGGAGGTATGCTTCCCATCCCCTTTCCATCTTGCTCTCCAATGGCCAGGAAGTTGCTGATGTCCAGAGCATTGCTGATACTTTCGGCCACAGCATTTCTCGTGCTTCTAGCACTTCTGTTTCTTTCACTGCCTTCTTGGACATCAAGTCTCGGGCAGAGCGATCACCTCTTTCCTTTCGTGCCGATCGTCTTTACGACTATAATTGCCCATTTACACTGGTGGAACTCAAACTCATTGGTCTGGTAGTAAATCGGTTGGATCTGCTGATGTTCATTATGAGATGCTGTGCCATCTATCTCCTGCCTCTCTTGCTATTCTTCTGGTTATTTTTAACTGGCTCTGGCAGGAACATGTTTTTCTGATGCTTGGCACCAGGCTATTGTCTTCCCTTTCTCTAACCTGAGAAGGATATCAAGATTCCTTCTAATTATCATCACATCGCTTTGACTAGTTGTCTTTGTAAGGCCTTAGAGACGATGGTTGATGCTCGTCTTGTTTGGTTCCTCGAATCAAACCCGCTCCTCTCGCCCACCCAGTGTGGGTTCCGTCAACAGCGTTCCACCGTGGACCATTTGATTCAACTTAAAGCGTCGATCAGGGAAGCCTTCCTGAAGAGAGAACATCTTGTTTTTGTGTTCTTTGATCTCGAGAAGGCTTATGACACTACGTGGAGGTACGGCATTTTGCAGGACCTCCACTCCTATGGGTTGCATGGTCATTTACCCTTTTTTATTCAGAACTTTTTACTGAACAGGCGATTCCAAGTCCGTGTGGGTTCAACTCTTTCTCGTTCCTTTCCACAGGAACTGGGAGTACCTCAGGGTTGTGTCTTGAGTGTCACACTTTTTAGTGTTAAAATTAATGCTATCATTACTAATCTTTCTCCGACTGTTGCAAATGGCCTCTATGTCGACAACTTCCACATCTGGTGTCAGTCATCGAACATGAGGTTTATTGAGTGACAGCTTCAGACTGCCCTCAATCGCTTGTTGATGTGGACCACTGCAAATGGTTTTACATTTTATTTTTCCAAAACCGTTTGCATGCATTTTTGCCACCAACGGGGTCTCCACTCCGATCCCGAGCCCCATCTCGGCGATATAGTTATTTGTATGGTCCCTGAGGCAAAGTTCTTGTGGCTTATATTTGACCATAAGCTTAGCTTCATTCCACACATCAAACAGCTATGTGTCAAGTGTACAAGGGCTCCGAACATCCTCCATGTTCTCTCTTCCACCTCTTGAGGAGCAGATTGATGTTCTATGCTCAGAATCTACCGTGCCCTGATTCGATCCAAACTGGACTATGGGTCTTTGGTCTATGGTTCTGCCAGGACCTCGGACTTGAAGATGTTGGACCCCATTCACCATCTGGGGCTTCGGCTATGCACTGGGGCTTTTCGCAATTCTCCAGTCCAGAATTTGTACACTGTGTCCCACAAACCTCCTCTTTACCTCCGTTGTTTGCAACTTTCTTTACAATATGTTGCCAAGCGATCCTTACCACAGCATCCCACCTGGGATTGTGTCTTTCTTCCTCTGTGAGCCATGCTCTTTCAGAACAGATGGTCTGCAATTCCTCCCTTTGTCCTTCGTATCCGGGCACAACTGGCTCAATTGGGTCTGGCATTGGATGACATTGCTGTCCCCAATGATCAGCCCATTCCACCATAGCTTATTACCACCCCTTCCTGTGACCTTTCCTTCAGTCATCTGAGGAAGGTGGATACTCCCGATTGGAAGTACCGTTTTCTTTTTGATGAACACCTTTCGAGCCATTCTTCTCTTCCTATTTACACGGATGATTCGAATTCGGGTGACTATGTAGGCTCTGCCATGGTTTGCTGTGGCTCGGTAGTTGCTCGCAGGATCCTCTCTACAGTGTTCACTGCCGAGTTATATGCTATTTCTCTTTCCCTGGATCATGTAGAAGCTATGCAGTACAGTAACTGTACTATTTACACTGATTCTCTTAGCTCTCTACTGGCCCTAAAATCGCTTAACATTAGTTCTCACCATGTTCTTGTCGATATTCAACAACGACTGGCCCATTTCTCTCTATCTTCTGTTTCCATCCAGTATTTCTGGATACCTGGTCACGTCGGTATTCATGGGAACGAGCTCGCTGACACTGCAGCTAAGTCCGTCTGCTCTGGTGCCTTCACGGCCGTGCCTGTCCCGTACATGGACCACGGTCTTGTCTTCAAGGCGCGGCTATGTGCCAGTTGGCAGTCGATTTGGGGTGAGCAACGTCATAATTAGCTTTTCCAGATCAAACCTTTTGTAGCTCTTTGGCCATCTTGCTTTCGTAAGGATCAGAAGGAGTAAGTAGTCCTGGCAAGGCTATGCATTGGTCACAGTTTTTAACTCATCGTTTTCTTTTATCTGGTATTGACTCACCGATGTGTAGCCTTTGTGACACTCAAATTACAATAGCCCACATTTTATTGTCGTGCCGTCGTTATGACCGTGAGCGGCAGCACCATTTTAGACATACGTTTTGTAAGAGTTTACCCCTGACGTTGGATAATGTCATTGGCGATGGTGACACTGTCCGACCAGTGGAGTAGCAAGCGTTCTCAGCACCCGGGAGCAAAGAGACTTTTGGCGCCTCCACCTCTGAAATGTTTTGATTATTTGTTGTGTGACTCATTACCCACTTAATGACAATAACATAAAGAAATAATTACCGCCTTACACAGGCCTAAAATAAAGTCACAATATAACG
>NW_013666461.1:38537-41101 GCF_000517525.1 Limulus polyphemus
TACATGATAGTTCTAGAAACGTTGCGTCACAGTGTCATGTGACTCGCTGACGCAACAATATGGAAGATGTGTGAGCATAAAAGTTTTTCCAATAATATGGTCATAATCTGTCAGCCAAATCTGTTATACTAATATTATTGAGGATTTGTTTCCTGAATTTTACTTGTGTGGAAGATTTTATAGTTTACGGGAAAATTTGTATGTGTCAGGTTACCATGGATAACATAAAGTTTTACTAGCAGCGGCATCATTTCACAAAACGCTTTGGCAGCAAAGAAAACTGACCTCTTGTGGGCACCCTCAGTTTAGCTGGGAGCCCTACACTATAGCATAATTTGTGTATATGTTGTAATCTGGCCTGACTAGAAATGTTTCACAAAAACAGCCATTTGGGGCCCTTCCCGAACTTGAGGTGTAGGGAGATACCACACTAGTAGGTCCCTCTGGTGATGTCTCTAATTACTACAGCAAGCAAAGAACACTAAATGGTATACAGCCTTTTTCAGTCCACCCATAATACTCATTCTTCTCAAAAGTATACATCAAACCATCAAGAAGTACATTCAACAAGTTTATAATAAATAAAACGTTTTGCCTAATAATAACCTTATACCTTTGCTTTCAAAACTCTATCTAATATTTGTTGTGCTTTCCAAGAAAACATTTTCTTAACTCGTCATGGAGAAAATATCTCTTGCTCCATGTAAAAATTATATATATTATGAAATACAGATATTTGATGGAGTTTTATGTGTAATGGTGCAAGTGTATATTAGTTAAGTTACGTGTGTTATTACGTATAATGACAATTTTTAAGGTAGTCTTTTTTAGTGGTTTTTTGATGTTTTATACTCTGTATTTTAGCGATTTGATATGGCTTGCACCTTGATCAGTGGCGTAGCAAGGATTCTCAGCCCCCGGGGACAAAGAAACTTTTAGCACCTCCACCTATGAAATGTTTTGATTAATTGTTATGTGACTCATTACCCACTTAATGACAATAACATAAAGAATTAATTACCGCCTTACACAGGCCTAAAATAAAGTCACAATATAACATTTCACGATATCACAAATGTAAGTACACCTAGTAGGCTATACTTCATTAGTTCCAGGTTTACAGAATTTGTAAACCATTTAGATATTTATGTCATCCAGTATTGTTCAAAGTCACATAGCTAGAGTAATCTTTCAAGCATGCAGAATAAATTTCTGTTATATACCTAGTTTTGAAACTTGTGTTTTATATGAGAAGCCACTCACTTGTGATGTACATGGATTATAAAAAAGATTGATAAAATACTACTTAAGTTTACAAATAACAAATTTTATTAGTTTACAAAACTGTACATATACTTAACTAGATCTTGTACAGGTAGCATTCTGGTATTCATGGTTACATTATATGAACCTTTCGTGCTTTTGCTGCTGCAAATCCATCAATTAAACTATCAAAATTTAAGGTATTAAGTACGTCTTTTTTAATACTGAATATTGCCAAGTTACTAAGTCGTTCTTGAGTCATTGAGATTCTTAAGTATGTAGAAATTAAATTCACCTTGCTGAAGGACCTTTCACAACTAGCAATAGAAACTCCAATTGTTAACAAAATCTGCAATGCAATTCTTAAATTTGGGAAAACATCTTCACGATATGAAGTTATAAATGTTAGCAAATCAGTTGCAACCACTGGTTCAGAAAAATCGGTCTGTGTTTTTTTACTTATCAACATTCTACAGTCTTTAGTTTCTCTGTACAATTCTGGTCCATCAATAGCACCTGGATAGCTCTTTGCTAAGTTAGAACCTTTTTCTTGCAATTTTCCGTCTTTGAAATCTCCAGAAACAATATTTTGCACATCTAGTAGAAATCCAACCCGTGAATCTAAATCTAGTAAGCGAGAAAATCTTCCTGTTATTTCTGTAATCAATCGATCAATAGCATTCTTTATGGTGTGATAAATTTCCTGTCCAACAGTCAATCCAGCATCAGCTGCATTTTCACCTGGCATTCGTTTACGGTGTATTTTTCTTCTTTCTATGGTCAATCCCCATGTTTCAAATTGATTCCTGCCCATTTTAAGTGCTTCTTGAAGTACTTTTCACGTGATTCTATCAATTTCTCTTTCAAAGAATCAAGATCAGCAGCTGCTTCTCTAAAGTTCATTTTTGGGTCCTGAAGACGTTTCTGCACTCGATTGATAGATGATAAAATATTTCTTCAAAAATGTAAAAGTACAAGAAAATCAAATGTAAGCATGCGTTGCAGAATATTATGAGCAACACATTTTGTTTCAGCCGTGTTGCCGTTCTCACTTAATTGGTCTAACAGTCCTAGCAATTCATCCAGTTTTCCATGTACAACTTTTACTGCCTTTTTTCTCTTGCACTCCACGGTGTTTCTGATTCACGCTTGACAGAGATTTTAATCTCCTGCTGCAGTCTGTCCCATCGTGTTGTTGAATGAGCAAAGAAATTATAAATGGCTTCACTTATACCAAAAAAGGTAATAACTATTGTTTCCTGACTTGCAGCATGAAGACATGCAAAGCCCAAACTATGGTT
>NW_013666461.1:42104-42760 GCF_000517525.1 Limulus polyphemus
ATGACTCACGATGACTGTCACTATTTACATGAGCATTTAACGTTTCAATTTTTTTTTCCACTAAGAGAATCCATCCTGTATTTTGAAAGCAGACCGACTATTGGATGTCATACATGTAGATGAAAAAAGAAGACAACAAAAGCAGTATGCTGCTTTATGTAGAAGTGAATACACCAACTAGGAACGATTGACCTCTTGTCCATTCAGAAGGCAAAATGCAGTCATAGAACGCCCATCTTTGGCATCAAATAGACCTTCTTTGTGTTGAAATTCATGTGCTCCAACTTTAACAATATCTGTGTGATGTGCATGTGTTACAACTGCTGAGCCTGTTGTATCAAACTTCATAAATCCAATATTCCTGTGTGTTAAAATATTTATTAGGTCATCCTCTTTTAGCTTAGCAACACTATTCTTTGGATTTGTTTCTGACAAAGTGGAATCCTCTTGTTAATTATTATTGTAGCTTTCAACAGGACAGAGAACAGTTTCTTCATTGTTTTCTTTTTCAAATGAAATAGCATGTTAACAATTTTGCACTTTGACCTCTTTGCTTCCATCAAAAGGATCAGATGCTGGCTTACTGGTGTCATCATTTCCAGCAAGGAAATCTCTTATCATTTTGCTTGACTCCACCATCGAAGCTGCTAATTTTG